>NW_026945698.1:743934-809617 GCF_034702125.1 Engraulis encrasicolus
CAGAGCGCTTCACTTTTTTCACATTTTATTATCTTACAGCCTTATTCCAAATGCTACTGTTGTCAAAATCCTACACAAATTATTCCATTATGACCATGCGAAAAACAAGTTGTCTTGACAGTTTTGAAAATTTATAAAAAATAAAAAACAAAGAAATCATTTTTACAAAAGTATTCACAGCCTTTGCTTAATACTTTGTAGAACCACCTTTGGCAGCAACTACATTCTTTTTTCATTTCGAAATGAAAAGGGATTAAAAGGGAGGTTATCGGTGTGTGTTTTAACCTTTCAGTAGATTGAAATTGTACATTTTGAGTCTGCACATGGCTAAAATAGATGGGTGTGAGTTTTGCATGAAATCCTATGGAGAGTATCGTGATCTACTTCTGTAGTTGCAGTGCATGTTGACATGCATGTTTCTTTAGGTGTAATTCAGATTTCCAATGTTGACGGCATCTATGCATCGCCAAACCATATCAGTCCCACAACCATGCTTGATGAGGCAGATGATAAACGTTTTGTGTAAAACTCACTTGTTTACCACTACACATGCTTAACACCATCTAAAGCAATTTATTGTTGTGTTCTGTGGATGTGTGTGTGTGTACAGATTCTATTCAGAATGTGCACGAGTCTCCCACCAAGACTCCCCGCCCCCGTGCGTGCTTCTCCCATCCCATCAGCAAGTGCTACATTCCCAACTAATTCAACCTTTAAACAGGACAACAAATTTCACGTTGTAATGTAGGCCTACAGCAAGCTAAGCAACAGGGAGAGATTTATCGCTGTAGTGATTTCGGTTTTGCATGTAGGCCTAGAGATAACTTGAGTCCGGGCGCGGTTTTTGGGCGTGTGATATTGGTAAGCAAGAAATCGGGTAACCAAGCCAAACTTTGTGCGCCAGATCAGACATTTGGCATGGCCCTACAAAGCTGTCTTTTCACTCGAAAACAGACCTACGATAAAGAGACCAAAAAGCCCCTCTGAACAATTAACATCAGTTAACTTCAGCAACTACAAACAGCGTCACAGCGGACATGAACCCATAGCCTATTGTACGGTGGCCCAGTAGTGCAATCAATGTATACATTATACAACACAAATAAACAACTTTGAAAACAAAATTACATTGAGAATACACACTTACATATTGAAAACCAGTTGACATTTCACAAAACACATTAACAAATGTAAAAACAACTCTACAAAACACATAGAGCAACTGACATTAACAAGTTTGAAAACAAAATTACATTTGCATTATACACTTACATCTTTAAAAAACTCATTTCATAAACGCATTAACAAATGAAAAAAAGAGCTTTTACACATTGCGACGCACTTAACAAGTTCCAAAACAAAATCACATTTGCATTACACACTTTCATCTTTAAAAAACGAATTACTATTTCATAAAACACATTAATAAATGTACAACAAACAAAACAAAAAACAAATCTAAAATACATTAATTTCAATGATCTGACAAAAAAACCTTTGATACAAATCACATTAACAAGTTTGAAAACAAAATTAGCCTACATTTACAATATCTTACTTGAAAAAAAAAAAAAACATTTCATTAACCCTATTCAGACTGGGCTTTTTTGGCATTCCTGGGCCTGGGGGGGGGGCTCTTTTGACCCCCCCCCCTCATAACTCATGAACGGAATACAGTATGACTACGAAACTTGGGGGAGATGATCTACATATGGACATCTATGAATGACATCATTTTGGTGTAATTATCTGGTATTATGACGTAATTATGATGTCATTATCTTATAATGCCCAAAATCTCGCCATAATATATTTTTCATCAAATACAGGTAATGCACTTAAATTTTTATGATTTTATGCTTCAAACCACTTAAATGCTCACAAAGTTGTCTGATGCTAATGGAAATAACAAAAAAATATGAAAATATATGGCGTCATAGATATGGTTACGTGATTTTTGGTCAGACATACCTGTCAGAAAACCGTTGCCATGGCAACGGCAAAAATGATGAACCTAATCTTTCAGTACCTAACTGTAGCCAACTAAATGTTAGGAAAAGTCTCAAAGTTTCAAAGTCGTTAAGGAATTATACATCAAAGTTGGCGCGGGCACTTTTAGCTCCCCCCGCCCAGTCTGGATAGGGTTAAACACATTTGCAAATGTGAAAGCAAATTACCATTTCATTAAACACATTTGCAAATGTGAAAGCAAATTAACAAAACACAAAAGCAAACTGCGAGACACATTACATTTCACGAAACACAAACGCAAACTGCAAAAACACATTACATTAACGAAATTTCTTACGGAAGTGAATGTATTTCTTACGGAAGTAAGAAATTTCTTACGGAAGTGGGGCTTCAGGAAAGCGGACGTGACGTAAATGGAAATAGTGCGGAATAATTATTATACTTTCAGCGAGTGGATGAGACGGTCGATGCGGCGAGTGAAGAGCATTCATTTTTTAGCATTTATTTAATCGTTCTGGGAAAAAGTGTCCGGTAACATACACACATTGCCCGTCTTGTGGCGTTTGCTTTATTCGCCTTATTCACCCGGAACGTTCTAAAGACGTTGAGGGGTACACTTCAGGGGTACATTCGGCAACGCACCAGCTGTCATGGCGCCTCACTGTTGTGTGCCCAAATGTTCGTCCTCAAAGACAAAAAAATCCTACCGTGGACAGACTTTCCACCGTTTCCCCAACGAGCAGGCACTTCGCCGTGAATGTATAAATCACATAAAGAGGGATCCTGGTCCATATTTCAAGGTAAGATGCAAAATTATGTTCAATCATACGCATTAGCTAGCACAAATAAGCTAGCTCGTCGAACTTGTCATGACTCAATGTAGCCTAATGAAGCGAATGCTTCGCTGAAATAAAAAAAAATATGAACGTGTAATTACACAACGCTACATTTATATGATACTTCCAGATCGCTATTTCAAGATTATGCTTTTAATTGTGTGGTAAGCGATCCGATGGCCACTGATTTTGTGCTACCAGAACCAGTAGCATAGGCCTACGTGTGCCAAAATCAGACGAGCACGCCACGGGCCCGACTGACTGCTGAGAAAAAGAATAAAGACCAGGTCAGAGTGTGTGTGGATCTCAAAAGGCTGAACAAGGCTGTCAAGCGAGAACTGTACGTGTTACCCACACTGGAGGACATTGCTCCCAAGCTAGCCGGCGCAGAAGTGTTCTCCACACTAGATGCCTCTAGTGGCTTCTGGCAAATTCCCCTAGACCCCGACAGTCAGAAACTGACTACCTTTATTACGCCCATGGGCAGGTTTTGCTTCAAGCGGCTCCCATTCGGGATTTCGTCAGCGCCTGAAATTTTTCAAAGACTCATGACCGACCTTCTCAGCGGCCACGAGGGAGTCGTAGTCGTGATGGACAGTGCGGACGAGGACGAACACAGCAGGCGGCTGAATGCAGTCCTCCAGACCATAAGGCGGTCTGGACTGAAACTGAACAAAGCAAAGTGCCACTTCAGCAAGTCGGAGATCGACTACTTCGGACACATAATCAGCGCAGAGGGCATGAAACCAGACAAAAGCAAGGTGAGCGCAATCACTGACATGCCCAGCCCAAACGACGTGGGACAACTGCGCCAGGTCCTAGGCATGATCAACTACCTGGGGAGGTTCTTGCCAGGCCTCTCAACCGTGCTACACCCGGTCACTGACTTGCTCAAGAAGGACAGTGCGTGGGCATGGGGTGACCTCCAAGAGAGAGCGCTGCAGAAAGCCAAAGAGATGCTCTCATCAGCCCCAGCACTGGCCTACTACGACCCCAACCGCCGCACTGTCGTGAGCGCCGACGCCAGCAGCTACGGCTTGGGCGCCACTCTACTTCAGGAGCACAGTGGTGAGTTGAGACCTGTTGCATTCTGCTCACGCACACTCACAGAGGCAGAGAAACGTTACTCCCAAATAGAAAAGGAGTGCTTGGCAGCGGTGTGGTCGTGTGAACGATTTGTACGTTATGTACAGGGGCTAGACAGCTTTTGCCTCCAGACAGACCACAAGCCGCTAGTCCCATTGATAAATGCATGTGACCTGGACAAGGCGCCAGTGCGGTGCCAGAGACTGTTAATGCGCATGATGCGGTTCAATGTTACAGCTGTGCATGTTCCAGGAAAGCAGCTGATCGTGGCCGATGCGCTGTCCAGGAGCCCTCTGACTGGGGCCGAGTCAGAGACAGAGCGCCATGTCAAGGCGTACGTCGACGCAGTGTTGACAAACAAACCCATGTCGGCAGAAAGGATGGAGGAGATAAGAGGAGCAACGAAGACCGACCCAGACCTTCAGGCCGTCATCTCCAGGGTGCGGAACGGCTGGCGTAAGAGACACAACTTTCCCTCCTTCTCAGCATTCTATTCTGCCAGACACAACCTCTCTGAAGCGAGGGGGTTAGTCCTGTACGACGACAGAATTGTGATTCCACAAGCACTGAGAACAGACATTATGAAAAAGATTCACGCCGGTCACCAAGGACTGACAAGGTGCCGCGAGAGAGCCCGGCTCTCCGTCTGGTGGCCCGGCATCGGAAGCGACATCAAAGCAACGGTGTCAAAGTACTATTCCAGGTATGTCGAAATGGCACACTTACCTTCTACATCAAGGCAGCAGGTCATTACACGCCTCAAAGCCATCTTCAGCAGGTGGGGCATGCCGCTGGAATTAGTCAGCGACAACACACTGCAGTTCACTTGAGCAGAATTCACTGACTTTTGCAAAGACTACGGGTTCACACACGTGACCTCGAGCCCTCACTACCCCCAGGCCAACGGGGCAGCCGAGAGAGCAGTTCAGACTGCTAAAAGACTGCTGAAACAACCCGACCCGTATCTTGCCCTGATGAGCTACCTGGCCACGCCCATTGCAGCAACAGGGGCCAGTCCAGCTCAACTTATGCTGGGACGACAGATTCGCACCACAGTCCCCACATTGGAGCAAAACTTACAAAAGACTCCAATAAGCCCTGAACAAGTGAGAGTAAACGACTCTAAAGCCAAAAGAGCCTACGAGTACTTCTACAACCGCAGACACGCCACCCTCCGTCTCCCAGAGCTGCCAACAGGACAGACAAGGGGTGGAAGACCCCTGCGCAGGTGGTGGCGAGAGCGGAACAACCCAGATCCTACATGGTCAAGATGGACAACGGAACAGTGTTGCGGCGCAACAGGAGACACCTCCAGGCGGTTCCTGAGATCACCGCGCCTGCTGAGATCACCGAGCCTCCAGAACCTCAGCTACAGCCCGGGACCAGCCCAGCACGACCCGCCAGCAGTCCAGTTCCTGTGATGGTCACCAGGGGCCAAAAAGCATCACCGGGGCCATCTGCACCAGAGACTACACAGAGTACACCGGCACGGCCTACTCTGTCTGGTGACACAGCCAGACTGACCTCCAGGGGCCGAGAAATCAGATCACCTCTCCGGTTCAGACTCAATGATTGATTATTGACTGCTTCATTGCTAATGCCTAACCATTTTTTTTAACAGGTTTCGTTACGGTCTTTAAGTAAACTACTTAAGTTAAAGAGTAAAAATAAAACCCTGAAAGGACAGGAAAACTAATTAAAAAAAAAAAAAAAAACCAAGGCAAATCACAGCAAGAGAAAAAAAAAGGGGGGAGAAAAGTGAAAATGAAAAAAAAATGTTTCTGATGTTAATGTTGCAATGCACTTATGTTATGCAAAGTTTATGTGCTTTAAAATACTACAGTACAGTAGTATGTAATATGGATGATTTCTTGTTGATGCACTTAAGGCATTGTTTATGTCTGTTACAAGTACTACAGTACAGTAGTATGGAAGTTGAGGAGTTCTGAAAAAGGAAGAAAGGAGGAAAAATGCACTTGGTAAAAATGGATTTAATTTTTAATAAGGCTTAAGTTGCTTGCCTGAACCTGTTATTACAGTAAGTCCTGTTTATTTGGATTCTATGGATGGACTCGGTACAGGTAAAGGTTACCTTTTGTTTATTGTCTTAAAAGGGGGAGATGTAGTGTAATGATGTATTGACGTTATCAGTATATTACGCGGTGACGCACTTCCCGTCACTAGTTGAATAGTTGGACAAGTTAATGAAGACACGCTTCACTTGAGCTCTGTATTGTACCGAATACGTTATAATAAATATCCACGACAAGAGACACATATTGTGTGCGTATCGTGACAGATACTCCGGGCAACATCCTACACAGTGCACCTTTAAAAATTTGTGGTGCGCTGCGCGTGCACTATGGACCTCCCTTATTTCAAATTCCTGGCTACGGCCATGGCTGTGTCACAATGACAATGGGAGTTGGAGTTTCCCAATGGGCTTTCACTTTCACTTTTCTTTCTCTCAAGAGGCGCACTTTTTGGTGCATTCCGCTTTCCTCTTTTGCAGTAATACTCTTAATGGCATAGGTCCAGAGCCGTCCATTAGGAGAGTTGTGCCAACCGGGGACCAGGAAGTCAGTTGGTGATGTGATTCACTTAGATTAAAATATTTCTAAACAGCAACTATGTGTTTGCTGTAGACCAACACAGAACCATTACATAACAAACAAAGAATGTTTACCACATTGTCTGTGTGCTACGGCCACCGCCCAGAGCTAAAGTAACTAGCCTACTTCTATTGGAACTCAAGTCAATGGAGATTTTCGTGTAAAACGCTCCATGAGGCTCCTTGAGAGCCACCATTGCTGTGGAAAGATTGGACCATAGAGGTCTATGGGAGTGACGTAACTCTCATATTAGACTGCTCTGGCATAGGCCAGTGTGCTGCTGACCACATATTTCTTCCACCTGCTTGGTATGTGATGGAACTGATGTCTCGCCAATATGAAGGGGGCCTAGAAAGAATTTCTATCTCCCATTCTGGATGCATGATTGCCTGTGTTGTGCTCTAAAGCGACTGCCTGCCATAAAACGGAGGACTTCATGGACTGCCCCCCTGTAACTCTGTTTGGACTACAGAGGGTTAGCTCCATCAAATTCACTGTACATACACCTGGCACCTTCCACTATCACCCCATACATTTTGGTGAGTAATGCCCTTCACAATCCTGACTTACAGGGGATAATCACCGTCTTGCAATGCCTTATAACTAAGGGTTTGCGAGAATGTGTCTGCCCCCTGTATGTCTGGATTGCTAAGGGCAATACTCACCAAAATGTATGGTGCCAGGTAGTGAATTTCATGGAGCTAACCCTCTGTCGTCTAGAGTTACAGGAGAGCAGTCCATGAGTAATTTGTTTTATTGCAGGCAGTCGCTTTAGAGCACAACACCAGTAGCACTGTGATGACCTGCAGTAGGATTCCTTTAACTTGCTTAATTTCATCAAACGAATGCAGGCTGTGTTCTATCGTGCCCCGGTTACTGGAAGTAGACCTGGAAGTCGTAGCCTAATCATACATTGACTGCGCAGCCCAAGTGTGTGAATATTTGCATTATTTTAAACAGTGTCTGGCATAACCTAAAATTAGCCTTCAGACAATGCATTTTCAAACTGGTGCCGTGCTGCGATAAGTTTGACGGCCCTTGATTGTGATTCCATTTGGTATTGTTGCTTGGTGGGTGCGGCCTAACAAATTGACATCTGAATGAAAAATGGTTAGCCAGGGTATAGAAATACATTCTTTGTTTTTATGGTTTGATTAAGTAGCCCTACAGCTGTTATATTGTTATACTGACATGTGTGTACCAAACCTCTTTAATAATAATTTAAAAACGGAGAATAGTTTGCCATAGGAATACATTTAAATTTAGAGAAAATTCTGGAGAATTAATATATGTGCTGGAGATATATTTGTTTGCATTGTTCATGTCCTCTTGAGTCATGAGCCAAAGATTTCAAACTGTCATGTTATTACATTGCATTACATTTCACTTAGCTGACACTTTCATTTTATTCAAAGTGACTTAATTATTACCATATTTGTCAAGGTATGGTTACAGTCCCTGGAGCAATGTGTCAGTGAGCAATGTTAGGTGCCTTTCTCAATGGCACTTCAGCCATGGAGAGGTCAGGGGGATTCGAACCTGCAACCCCCAGATTAAAAGACCAACTCTCAAACCACTAGGCCAGTGTTTCCCAACCAGGGGTAGGCGAGCACACTGCAGGGGGTACTTGGAAAAAAAATATTTTAACAAACATATGGAGCTTAGTTACATTGGGATGGAGAAAGCGATATAGAACTTGACTTAGGGGGTACTCATGGCACAATGAAAAGGCTTGGGGGTACACAAGACAAAAAAGGTTGGGAAACATTGCACTAGGCCACGGCTGCCCTGTGTATGTTGTGACTCTCCTGTCCTGTGTGTTTCTTTTTCAGTACGGATTCCATGGAGGTGGATGAGAACCAGCCTGATGTGAACCAGCCTGATGTGAGAAGGGATGCCTTGAGGTAAGTTAATGAATTGTATTTAGTTGTGCCAAAGTTTGTAATGCATTACTGCATTAAGTTTTATACCGTTTAGGAATTGACAGTTTGATCACAACTAGTAGTGTTGTCTTTTTGCCCCTCCAGCACAGATGTACCTCCTCCACACCCGTACCATGATTATGCTGTTCCACCGCTGACACCAGAGGAACAACTTGAGGCGGCTCGCAAGCACATCATTGAGCAAGACAAGTTAATAGCACAACTCAAAGATAAAGTGTTCAGTGTGTCAAGATTCCAGTGTGATGATAGTCAGATGTCATTTTACACAGGATTCCCAGACTATGCCACCTTTAAAGCTGTATATATGGCTCTACAGCCCACAGCCACAAGCATGGTAGGATGGAGTCAGGCTCAAAGGCTTAGACAAACAGAGGTACAGGTCATTAGACAGGCATTTAATATGTAAGGGATAATTGACGACACTGTGTGCGTATAACAGGAAAAATAATGCACACCTAGGTGGTGATGCGGCCACGACGCGAAGCGGAGAGGCCGTTACACCTCGGTGTGCATTTTTTTTCCTGTTATACGCACACCGTGAAGTCAATTATACCACGGTTGCCACACTGTCTGAAATTTATTTGAGGCATTATTTCGATGCTTTAACCCTATCCAGACCGGGGGGGGGGGGCTAAAAGTGCCCGCACCAACTTTGATGTCGTATAACTCCTGAATGACTTAAGCTATGACTACGAAACTTGGTGACTATTCCTAAAATTAAGTTGGCTACAATGTGATACCAAAATATTAGGTTTATCATTTTTGTTGTTGCCATGGCAATGGTTTTCTGACAGGTACGTCTGACCAAAAATCACTGATCTAAGTCTCATCAGTGTACACTCCTTATTGCATACTACTTATGGTATAGTTATTCCATTACATTAGCATAACATTACCTAATATAATATTAGCTTAATTAATTATCATTAATTTATGCTAATTTATGCTAATTTAGCTAATTTCACGACGTCATCACATTTATAATCAAATAGCTGCTTTTATCGTTACCAATGTACATTTCACCTCAATTTTATTTCTTCGTTTTATTTCTCATTGCTTGTGTGTCTTATGTAGATCATGCCCTGCAAATTTGGTAATAATGCATCCTGTTGTTGAGGGCTGACTGCTTGCGGCAATGTTATATGAAACCGAAACCGCTTTGCCATATATACGACGTGATTTTGTCAAATAATTTTTCAATTTTTTTTTACATTTTCATTTGCATCAGAAACCCTTGTGAACATTTGAAGTGGTCTGATGCACATAATAACTAAAATTGATGTGCATTACCCAAGTTAGATGGAAAATACAATTAGGTGACAACTGGGGCAATAAAAACAGGAAATGATGTCATAATGACGTCATAATACCCAATAATGACACCAAACAGAGTCAATCAGAGATTAATGGCTGAAGATCATCCCCTCCAAGTTTGGTGGTCATATGCCATTCGGTTCCCAAGTTATGAGGGGGGGGTCAAAAGAGCCCCCCCCCGGTCCCAGGAATGCCAAAAAAGCCCGGTCTGGATAGGGTTAATGGCTAAAACAAAGGTTTTCTGTAGAACTACTTCCTTCCGCCACAATAAGCTTCTTTTCATAACTTTCTGGCGAACTGCCGTTGCTAATTCTAAATTGAAGGTTGCTATGGCCAAGACACCGTTGATAGTTCTATCGCATTCGGTTGTCAAGTCAAGAGCCAGTCGTTAATTCTATCGCATTTGGTTGTCAAGTCAGTCGCCTCAATGTTCTACCCATCCGATATATGGGCGCGTCTGACTTGCCCACTAGATTATGCTACAGTTGGCATGATTCCTACAAATGTACAGATCTCAATGGATTAAAAAAATACCCCGCGCATCTTGGCGACATTCTAAATGCCTCGCCTCGCCATTAACTTCATCAAAACAGGCACCTCGTCAATCTGCTCTCCTCCCATAGGAAACTCCCCTTGATTTATTTTCCACTGCGTTCCCATAGTTAAGCCTATTGATCCGAAAATATCCCATAGGCTACTTTTCACAAGTTACGCTACTCTCTCAACTGATAAACGCTACAACCGCAGGAAACATCTCTCGTGGGGAAGAAATGCCCACGTGAAACGGGCTTCCCTTTGCGCAGGGAATAGCTCTCTCTCTCTCTCTCTCTCTCTCTCTCTCTCTCTCTCTCTCTCTCTCTCTCTCTCTAAGTTGACAGAGTGATGGTCAGTTGGGAGAAATAAACATGTTTCAAATTTGATTACTACTAAGATGATCCAGATTCACTATACATTGTTGGTGTTTCCAGACGCGCGGTGCCACATATGTCAATTCAGCACGTAATGCTTGCAACTTTTTTGTGTGTAATGTATGAACGTGCGTGCCTTGGCGCATTGATACACTGGAGTTATGCGTCAGAAAAGTGACCTAATAGTGGGACTACTTCAGGTGTGCATATATAGACAGTTAATCAACACCCAAATTTAGCGCGTCACAATGGGAGATTCCAGACTGCCGTGGTATATCTCCAAACTAGCAACTATGGACCAGTTCTTTCTCTTTCTCTGTTGCCTCAGACAGGGGTTTGCTGAGCAGGACCTTGCGGTGCGCTTTGGTGTGTCACAGTCAACTGTGAGCAGAATCTGTCACCTGGGCTAACTATCGATACTTCATGTGAGGATCTCTCCCCATTTGGCCTTCAAAAGCCACAGTAGATGAATGTATGCCTACTTGTTTTCAAAACACTTACCCAGACAGCAGAGTCATTCTAGACTGCACAGAAATATATGTGCAAATGCTTAGTTTGAAGGTACTTAACTCCGAAATCTATTCCCATTACAAGGGCAACCCAAATTTCAAAGGCCTGATTGGAATTGCCCCGTCTGGTGAAGTGTCATTCGTTAGTGACCTGTACACAGGCTTCATATCCGACAAGGAGATTACAGAATTGTCCGGCATCCTAGCAAAATTTGATGGCGTCATACCCATGACACTAGTAGGCTCTGTTAACCAGATGTGGGCAGTGAGTGCAATGTTAACAAACTTGCAAGGCCCATTATTCTGAAATTCTGAAAAATTCAGTCACAAGTGAAACAGGAAACATACATTGAAGTTTATTTGTACAAATCTCTCATGCTTCAAATGTACATGATATTCATGCTATATCATCATATTATACGAAATGTTCTTATAATAAATGTTATTATATAATAATGTATTGTATTATTCATACATCATTTCTCTCTGAAATTGTAATAAACAAACCTGTGAAATGCAATCATTTGTTTTTGTTTACTGACTTTTTGTACAGTGCAGGCAGGAAGGAGGAGAAAAAAAACTATCAAGTTTAGCGTTCATCTCTTGGTCATGGGAAAGCTCCACCTGTAATAGATCAGAATACAAAACATTAGAAAAATGTGTACAGCATATGGGTCGATGACATTTTTTGTGGCAGGTCAGGTGATATCACAGCTAGTACCATATTGTATAAAATTATTTAAATTACTTAATTTGAAATGTACCACCCTGATACTGATATGTTTGTAATACATGGCCAGATTCATATTTAGGCCTACAGTCCTTTTTGAAAGTAATTTATGTAACAGTAGTGTAAAGCCATGCATTTTAAACATAGTAATATTGTAGTGTACAGGATTATTTTGAAAAGACAGTAACATGTGATCAGTAATGCATTACAGTTTTTGAGTAACTTTCCCAACACTGGTAATAACTAGAGTAACTAACTCCAAAGGCACCATGACTTCAGTAGCCTACAAACACAGTACAGTAATCATGGACACTCAGTGTACCGAAACTGACAGAGGGTAGAGGAACACCGCTTGAAAAACTGTTTCCAATACAGCAACAAGTCCCAAAGTACCGGTATATTTTGCCATTTTGGATTTATTTTGTCTGCTATGCTTACTTACTTATCACCTCACCATACATGGCCATCTCTGATCCTTCCCCCCCTCTCGAGGTTTACCGTAGCCAATGTTATGCGTTTAGGGAACAGTGTTTTCCTCGACAACCTCTGTCAATGCTCTTTGATCTGAGCAACTGCGATAGGACCATCAACACTTTGCCCTGTCTGGTTATACTATTTGACATGCAACATGTTTAATCACCATAACTTAACGCCATGTTAAACGCGTGGTGCTGATATTAGGCCTATAGACAGGGGAAGTGTATCAGATCTAAACATGTAGTTGACATTCACATGCACACCCATGCCTCACAGATGCCGTAATAAACAAAAACAAAAACGTTTTTTGTGGTGTTACATTTTACACATAGTTCGATTGAAGCTCACCTGAGTAATGCTCTTCCTAGAGCTCAGAAGGCACGGCATCCTTTATAAGCTTTGTGATACCACGGGCAGTCTTTACAAAACACTGCTTCTCAAAGTGCTCATAGCAAACCTTGGTCTCAGCGTTGATCTGTAACCATAAATACCAGGGTATGCATTTTAGTTCGTTAGCAAAACAACTTGATTTTGGCACACGTAGGCCTATGCTACTGGTTCTGGTAGCACAAAATCAGTGGCCATCGGATCGCTTACCACACAATTAAAAGCATAATCTTGAAATAGCGATCTGGAAATATCATATAAATGTAGCGTTGTGTAATTACACTTTCTTTTTTTTTATTTCAGCGAGGCATTCGCTTCATTAGGCTACATTGAGTCATGACAAGTTTGGCGAGCTAGCTTATTTGTGCTAGCTAATGCGTATGATTGAACATAATTTTGCATCTTACCTTGAAATATGGACCAGGATCCCTCTTTATGTGATTTATACATTCACGGCGAAGTGCCTGCTCGTTGGGGAAACGGTGGAAAGTCTGTCCACGGTAGGATTTTTTTCTCTTTGAGGACGAACATTTGGGCACGCAACAGTGAGGCGCCATGACAGCTGGTGCGTTGCCGAATGTACCCCTGAAGTGTACCCCTCAACGTCTTTAGAACGTTCCGGGTGAATAAGGCGAATAAAGCAAACGCCACAAGACGGGCAATACATGTGTGTTTGTATTAGAGGGTGGCTCGGGCCGGTTTTTTCTGTCCGAGCCCGGCCCTCAGCCGACAGAAAAGTGATCAACCCCGACCCGAGCCCGAGACTAATTAAAATGTTTGTGTCCGAACCCGTCCGAAGCCCGAGACCACTGTAATAACAACAGAACCTGTGCGCAAGCAATATTTTCTATGTGGCCTCCTTCATACTCAAAATAGCACGTGATAAATAGCCAGGATAGGCAACTAGGATGAGGCCTAATTTAGTTACGCACGCATAGTAAGTATAAACACACGCATACATGTGACAGCGCACCTTATGTTTCTTTCGGTTAGACCAGAGATGTTGGGTGCTGTGATCAAATGCATGGGAGGGGCGTGAGAGGATAAGAAAGGCGAAAACTAACGAATACGGTTTGGATGCAGTCAGCGCGGCTATGGACGCATTTGTTACGTTACTGTTAGTGCAAATAAATCCCCGCGAGCCGGTGAAGATGCCACTCCTTGTCGTTAAGAAGGATGGGCTATAAGTTCACCCCGAAGAACAGTAGCCTGTTCGGCCCTCCAAGAGAATGTCATTTCCCCTGATGTCCATGCGGTCAATATAAAATCAGGAAAGGTTGCACGCGCATAGTTACAACTGTAGGCTACAGTAAAAGTGACAAGAATTAAGAACCTACGTGAAGGACATGAAATGTCACAGCGGACAAAGTAGTAACAGGAAACCTCTTCGCCCCTACCTTAGGCAACTCCACGTAGCGTGTGCGTCTTATTTAATCCATATTATGCTCCTTGCTACCCCTTGCTGGAAATGTAATCCTTGGCGAGCAATGCAGTGACAAACTTCGTCATTTTATGTTCAACATTTAAGACAGCACCGAAGGCATGCTAAAACATGGCCTACACTAGGCCTACAACAAAAGACCACGCGTTCACTGACAACTGTATTTGGCGCTTATTAAGAAAGCAAGTTGACTCGGCATTCCTGCTCGGCTGACTGGGAGTGAGCGTCCATGTTGCCACTGGTAACTGGCGCGTGCATACAGCCAATAATAATCACTCGCACGAGTAGCCTACAAGCATTTTCATTTATGCATATTCAATTACTTATTTTTTAATCACAAAACTGCCGTTTGCATGAACTGAAACGTTTCCTCTGATTGCTTACAATTTTCACAATGTCTGTTTGGTTCAAGCCCGAGCCCGACCCGAGTCCGACAGATATTCTATTTTTTTTGTCCGAGTCCGGCCCGGCCCGTCGGGTTCCGACCCGGCCCGTCGGGCTTCGGTCGGGTTGCCATGCTCTGGTGTGTATGTTACCTCACACTTTTTCTCAGAACGATCAAATAAATGCTAAAAAAAAATGAATGCTCTTCACTCGCCGCATCGACCGTCTCATCCACTCGCTGAAAGTATGTAATAATTACTCCTCACTATTTCCTGTTTCGTCACGTCCGCTTTCCTGAAGCCCCACTTCCGTAAGAAATGTCTTACTTCCGTAAGAAATTTCTTACTTCCGTAAGAAATTTCGTTAATGTAATGTGTTTTTGGAGTTTGCGTTTGTGTTTCGTGAAATGTAAATGTGTCTCGCAGTTTGCTTTTGTGTTTTGTGTTTTGTTAATTTGCTTTGTGTTTCGTGAAATGTAAATGTGTCTCGCAGTTTGCTTTTGTGTTTTGTTAATTTGCTTTCACATTTGCAAATGTGTTTAATGAAATGTTCTTTTTTTTTCAAGTAAGAAATGTAGGCTAATTTTGTTTCCAAACTTGTTAATGTGATTTGTATCAAAGGTTTTTTTTTGTCAGATCATTGAAATTAATGTATTTTAGATTTGTTTTTTGTTTTGTTTGTTGTACATTTATTAATGTGTTTTATGAAATAGTAATTAGTTTTTTAAAGATGAAAGTGTGTAATGCAAATGTGATTTTGTTTTGGAACTTGTTAAGTGTGTTGTAATGTGTAAAAACTCTTTGTTTCATTTGTTAATGCGTTTATGAAATAGGAATGAGTTTTTTAAAGATGTAAGTGTATAATGCAAATGTAATTTTGTTTTCAAACTTGTTAATGTCAGTTGCCCAATTAGTCAGCCTGCCATCAGCAGCTAAGGTGCTTAAATAAACTTTTGATGGCATTTTTTGTTAAAAGTTGGCAACCATGCCAGAAGTTATCAGCATGGGCTAATGTTTCAGAATCACCTGGTTGCCAACTTGGAACTTGACCTTTAGGGTCAAATATGAAGGTCAAAAGGTCAACCACGGTCAAATAACAGTGTTATTTCGTTAAAAAATGTTAAAAAGATGTTGAAAGTGGGCAACCATGCAAGAAGTCATCAGCATGGACTAAGGATTCAGAATCAACTTGCCAACATGGAACTTGACCTTTAGGGTCAAATTTGAAGGTCAAAAGGTCAAAACCTATGTATTTTAAGGTTAGACTTTTTGGAGGACTGTGTTCATGGAAATCTTTTTCAAAAGTTGGTTACCATGCTAGAAGTTAGCAGCATGGGCTAAGGTTTCAGAATCATCTGGTTGACAACATGGAACTTGACCTTTAAGGTGAAATCTGAAGGTCAAAACAATGTATTTTCTGGGTAGTCTTTTTTGGTGATCTTTATATTCATGGAATTCTTGTTTTCAAAAGTTGGCAACCATGCTAGAAGTTATCAGCATGGACTAAGGTTTCAGAATCACCTGGTTACCATATGGAACTTGACCTCTAAGGTCAAATTTGAAGGTCAAAAGGTCAACCGAGGTCAATAAAAAAACAGGTTTTTGGTGATGTGCTTTCATAAAATACAAATTGTTTGCATGGTACTGTATATTGAATAATTGTTAGGCCTATAATTTAATATAATTTGATTTGGCTTGTCATGGTGGGGCTCTGGCCTGTCATCCTTAGACATTCATCATAGCTCATTAGCAAAAAATTAACTTAAACTTGTATTTTCACTCTGGTCATCTAAATTACTTTATTCTTCTTTGTGAAGCACATTAAGCTGCTGGTATGAAATGGCATATGCCTTGGCTCACCAGTGAATTTGCTTTGCCCCATCAATTTACAGGCTTTCCATAGAAAAAATACTGTCTGTTATTTCTAATGTGTTTCAAAAGATTATAGCAATGAAGGATACTTACTGATTTGCTATGTCATATCATGGTTAGGAAATGAAACCTACAGTAAGAGTAGAGCAAGTATTACACACTTTTCTTGATGTTCCCATAACTACTGTAGAATGTTCTGTTGCAATTTCCCAGGCTTGAGTTTTTGTGTCACCTGTCCAAATCAACATGCTTATCTTTGGGTATTGATCGGTCAATTGATATGTTACCTCCAAGTGATGCATATGGATTGGATGGATGGATATGGACAAATGTTTGGCTGCAGTCTGACAAAGTACATATTAACAAAGACACTGAGGAGGCAGGTGGTTGAAAATTTGTAGACCAACACTTGATGGCTGTGTGGCAAAGGAAACCTCCAGTTCCACATAGTGGCTTAGGACTTATCAGATGTGGTTGTAGAACCAAGTGGCCAATACATGCCTGCAGTTGCCTGAGGAATGGACAGCCCTGTATACTTGCATGTGATTAAAATGTAGAATGTTTAAACGCTGTAGGGATAGAACATGATCTGGATGACACAACCTTTTTTGTAATAACAGCAACAATAGCTCCTTAAAATACATACAAATATTCAGTATGTACTGACATCACATTTGAATTTCAATTATCGTTTGAATTATTATTGAAGTAAAGAAACAATATGATGAATTACATTCTAGTGATTGACCATTTGCAATAATCACTTTCATTCATACCCTAATAATAAAGACTATATAACTTCTAAATATACAGTCCCCTAAAGTATTGGAACAGAAAGGCAAATATCCTTGTTTTTGTTGTTCACTGAAGACTTGGGTTTAAAGGGGCTCTAAGTAGGATTAAAAGGTTCATTAATCACTGTTCAGAGTCATCTGATACTTATTTGAGTCATTAGTAGGTGAAAGGTGACTCTCGCGACCACTTCCACAGTCCACTGTCAGAAAACCACAAATGCAGCTTTTGACAGCGCTGTCCGCTTCGGGAGAAACCTCATCAAAACAGTGTTCTATTTTCTTTAATATTATTTGTTCCAATACTTTCACTCACCTAAAATGATTTAAATAATAAATTTAAAGAAATATCTCCTCCAGGACAGGGCTTGACATTAACTTTTATGCTTGCCGGCCACTGTGGCTAGTTCTTTTCCCGAGTCACTAGCCATCCAGCTATTCTACTAGCCACAAATTAGTTTTTTTAAGCATGACACTGTACATCTGAGTAACTGAGCTTTTTCTTGAACTTAAATACAATCAATTGATACACAAGGGACAAAGTGCAGAATATACACTATTCTGATATGTCACGGCATAGAATAAGCTACCTGTCAGAGTGGCTAGTGACACTGAAATTGTCAGTAGCCACAGCCAAGTGTCACCAGCATTTGGCCGGTTGGCAGGTGCCAGTGTCAAGCCCTGCTCCAGGTACTAATTATTAAATACATCATGCAAACAACATGTATTTTATGAAAGCATATCACAAAAACCCAAAACATTTTTATTATTATTATTATTATTATTTTTTTTACCTCGGTTGACCTTTTGACCCTTTAAATTTGACCTTAAAGGTCAAGGTCCATGCTGGCAACCATGGACCATGAAACCTTTGTCCATGCTGATAACTAGCATGATTGTCAACTTTTGAAAAAGAATTCCATGGATATGAAGCCCCCTCAAAAAGGCTAACCAGAAAATGCATTGTTTTTGACATTAAAATTTGACCTTAAAGGTCAAGTTCCATGTTGGCAACCAGGTGATTTTGAAACCTCAGTCCATGCTGATAACATCTAGCATGGTTGCTGACATTTGAAAAAGAATTCCATGAATATACAGTTCCTAAAATAGACTAACCAGAAAATACATTGTTTTTGACCTTTTGACCTTCAAATTTGACCCTAAAGGTCAAGTTGCGTGTTGGCAACAAGTTGATTCTGAATCCTTAGTCCACGCAGATGACTTCTGGCATGGTTGCCCACTTCTAACATCATTCTAACATTTTCAAACTAAATAACACTGTTATTTGAACGTGGTTGACCTTTTGACCTTCATATTTGACCTTAAAGGTCAAGTTCCATGTTGGCAACCAGGTGATTCTGAAACCTTAGCCCATGCTGATAACTTCTGGCATGGTTGCCAACTTTTAACAGAAAATGCCATCAAACATTTATTTTAGGGTCTTGGCAGGCTAACTATCTGTGTTTTGTAGAGTTGTTTTTACATTTGTTAATGTGTTTTGTGAAATGTCAACTTGTTTTCAATATGTAAGTGTGTATTCTCAATGTAATTTTGTTTTCAAAGTTGTTTATTTGTGTTGTATAATGTATACATTGATTGCACTACTGGGCCACCGTACTATTGACCTTGCCTTAAAGTGGAAATGAAGCAGTGACCTAATATAGGGGTCTATAACACCAGTAAGATAAGCCAGCAAATATATATTTTTTTTTTGAAGTCTGAAATTTAAGCCGTTAATAAAAAAATAAAGCACAAACACGTAACGTTTCTGTTAACGTTTCCAGCCAACAGCGGGTGACGTCACGCGAATGGTAGTCTCCTATTCTAATGCTGTTATGATAGTAGTGAATTAAACATTAGGGACTTGCGTGGGTGATTATGAGCTTATTTGCTTAACCCAAATGAAGCAAGAATACGTGTTTGGGTGGGACAGAACAAATATGAGGCATGAAGCAGACAAGACATCCCATCACATGAACTACAGGTAAACAAGCAGCTTTTTTTTGCTAAGGTGACAATTGTCGCTAACACATTTTGGTATGAGCCAACATGATCACTATTCATAATCGTGCGATGTCGTGCAATGTTGCAGTTCCCTACCTTCATCTTCCGATGATTTCGCCAACATTTTCCAAGCACCTGAATTAGGCTACTTTGACATCTCCGTGCCCACGTTTATCGGTGTTATCCAGTCAACAATAATCCAAGGCAACAACGCTATTCCAGCCAGTTTGAGGATGCATCCGCGACTTCAATAACATAATAATTTACTACAATAGATGCAGCTACTTTAAGCATGCCATAACTTAATGTAGGCCATGATAGTTTAACGTGTCATTTCCCGTGGCATCAACTTCAAATCCCCAAAGCTCCTCCAACTCCGAGAGCAAGATGAGAGAGGGGATGGGATAGCCACACACACAGGCTGCGTCCCTTCCCTTCACAAAGCTTTCCAAACTTCCGCCAATTTTGCAAGTTATTTTCTATTACTGAATTGAACCACATAGCCAACTTAAAGACATGGGCTTTCATATTAGCGTCCAACAATGCAGGAAAAAGACGTTATTGGTGACGGTCTGTCACTACAAACCTATGAGATTGAGCAGCCCCAGTCCTGACTCCTGTCCTATGGTGGATGCAATGGGTGGATGGCTGCAGCTATCCCACCATGCTCGTAGCAAAGGCTTTTTGACACAAAGTGATAATGACACTTGGCATTTCTCTTTCATCTGATAGTAGGTATATAACATAGAAAACCCAGGGACAATGTAAAATGAACCCCTCGTCCTTCTTCAATTTTACTGCCACGATTAGAGTCAGTTAGCGCTGTAGTTAGCACACGCTAATGTTAAATGAATGGAAGGCTACATTAGCCACCAAGTTCTACCATTCGTGTTACGTAGGCGGCGAACATGGCTGCGCCCTTGTGGCGAAACTCGGTAATAACATGTCATTTTTCAGCAAAACTACTTCAAAGTGCAGTTCAATGAACATCCATTCGTTTATGAAAATAAATAAGCCGCCAAAAAATGATAATAGTTGCCAGTGCTTCATTTCCACTTTAAAACGTTGTCTTGACCGCAGTATTTATCCCAACTTTTAATCCATGCATTTCCACCACCATATTTCACGTTCCACAGTTTTTGTAATCCACATCCTATTAGCTAGCAAGACAGGGAAGGTCTTCGATATTAACTTTAATTTATGAAAGCAAATGGTCTGAGCCAAAAATGTAGCCTAATGTAAATAATATGACGTCTGTTCTTAGCTCCACTTCCTGAATATAGCCCTGTCAACTTTAACATATTGTGTTAAATTTATTTTTTTCCCCATAATGTAGTGATAAAAAATAAACTTTCATATGTTTTACATTCATTGCACACCAACTGAATTATGTCAGGTCTTGTTTTGTTTTAATATTGATGATTTTGGCATACATGAAAACCCAAAATTCAAAAATCTCAAAATATTAGCATATCATGAAAAGGTTGTCTAAACAAGCTATTAACTTAATCATCTGAATTAACGAATTAACTCTAAACACTGGTAATAGCTTCCTGAGGCTTTAAAAAGTCTCAGCCTTGTTCATTACTCAAAACCGCAGTCATGGGTTAGACTGCTGACCTGACTGTGTTTAACATTGAAGTCAATGGCAGTGGCTTTGCATGAGGGTTATGAAAGCCCAGATATCATTGATGCTTAGCTGTCAGCTGTTTTTTGTTCTTTGATCTGGTGACCCACACTTCCCTCTTCATTATACTCCATAAATTTCCATGCCAAGTTTTTCTATTTTTTTTTTTTTTTTAATTATTCTAATTTGCCAGAAATTACAACCCATTGCAAGTCAATGGAATGTTCTGTCTGGTGATTTAGAATGTACATAACCACCAAAATACTTAAGCGTGGTTTAGAAATCTATGGGGTATAATGAAGAGGGAAGTGTGGGTCAGAATGCAGGGCTACCGCTACTGCGGGCTACTGAATGGACTCGGCTGATGTCACACAATAGATTAGAATTCTTTTACTGTTTTTTTATGTTACTAAAAATACACACTTTTCCCCATTTTATTTCATTTTCTGATGCCCTGTTGAATGAAAAAAAACGATGGATAATTGTTGAAGTAGTTGAAATATCCATTCCATTATTTTGAATAAAAATTAACCTGAGATATACACTTTAACAGCATGTTAACTGTTATCTGTCTGATGTGACTGGTCTAGTTCTGTTTGCTGCATGTTGCCTGTTATCTGTCTGTTCTCTGGTCTAGTTCTGTTAGCTGCATGTTGCCTGGTATCTGTCTGTTCTCTGGTCTAGTTCTGTTAGCTGCATGTTGCCTGGTATCTGTCTGTTCTCTGGTCTAGTTCTGTTAGCTGCATGTTGCCTGTTATCTGTCTGTTCTGACTGTGATCATTGAAGAGGATGGGGGATGTGTAGAGTGAATGTTTAGTACCTCAACTCCCAGGGTTTGCAGTCTGGATGACACCCAGCTGAAGAGGACACAGTCAGTGATGATGATGATGATCTGTCTGTGGCCTTCAGCGTCAGCTGTGTGAGACGTGAGGAGTGTGAGGTCAGGGCAGAGACCAGATGAAAAACACTCTTTCCTGACAGGAGACAGGACAGCAGCCTGGGAGAGACATCAGAATACAACAAAACAACATACACATCAACACTAGACACACACCTCAACAACACACAAACACATAGCCATCCAGACAAGAAGAGACATCAGGTTACAAATAGACAACATACACATCAACACTAGACACACACCTCAGACAAGAAGAGACATCAAGAACACATGAATACCCCCCCCCCCCCCCCAAAACACACACACACGCGCACACACACTCACATATGTGCACACACATACACACACACACACACACACACCACACACACACACACACACACACACACACACACACACACACACACACACACACACACACACACACACACACACACACACACACACACACTATGAGTACCCACATTAGGGTGCATCAGTTGCCCCCTATGAAAAGATATTGCCTTGGCCCTATTGTAAAAATGTTCTACACCCAGTAGAAACACAATGTGTAAAATATTTTAAAATTTGGATGAAGTCTACCGGGGCCACCAGCCCCATGAAAATACAAAATAATGGTGATAGTCAGAATCTTGGAATAGAAATGGACATTTTGCTGCATAAAGCTACCCAATAAAAAACATATTGTCTCAGCTCTGTGATAAAAATGTTCTATGCACAGTAAAATCACTCTGTGTAAAATATTTTGAAATTTGGATGAAGTCTACCGGGGCCACCAGCCCCATGAAAATAGAAAATAATGGTGATAGTCAAAATCATGGATAGAAACACGACTGGACTGGCCATCTGGCATGGCGGGCATTTCCTGGTGAGCCCCGCACCGTCGTGGGCCCCCATTTTTTTTTTTTTTAATTTTTTACATTACTGAACATAGGGGCCCATGAGGGTGCGTGGCCCACTGGTGAGTCAGTTCTCCGGCACTAATAATAATGAGGGGGCCCCCTTAAATCCAAAAGTGCCCGGGTCCTATTTATTTCCCAGTCCAGCCCTGAATAGAAATGGACATTTTGATGCATAATGTCTCAGCTGTGTGATAAAACAAATGTTCTATGCACAGTAAAATCACTCTGTGGAAAATGTGTTGAAATTTAGATTAATACTGGGTCCACCAGGCCCATAGAAATACAAAACAATGGTGATAGTGATGGGCAACCTGGATTCCAAAGTCCAGTGCCACATATTCCAAATATAGCCAATATAATGAACCAGCTGACCCACTGCCAGTATCAAGCAAGAGATTGCGAAGTTGTATGACTTTTGTGTGC
The DNA here is from genome assembly GCF_034702125.1 of Engraulis encrasicolus. Classification (NCBI taxonomy): domain Eukaryota; kingdom Metazoa; phylum Chordata; class Actinopteri; order Clupeiformes; family Engraulidae; genus Engraulis; species Engraulis encrasicolus. The sequence continues at coordinate 767,052 of NW_026945698.1, forward strand.
TTCACCTGTGGGCCTACAGGATTGTACAGGTAGCTGTTAATACCTGGTGGAGCATCTGTACTAAAGCTGTGAATGCTCCTTGGAATGACCTGTGTTTTTTAAGAAATCCCTGCAGTAGTTCAATAGAGTACATACAATACAACTGTATGTGATGTTGGAAAGAGTGGCTTCCCAAAACCTGTACTTAAGTGGCTTCTAGGTATGTCATGGGTATCACCAGGTCCAGAGTCCATTGCCAAGGGCCTCTCAGGTAAGTTATGGTACTCATCTGATGGAGTAAAGTGAAATACTACCACAGGCGATGGGATAAAGAAGTAATGGCACTCTTCAATACAGTTGTATTGACTGCTTTGTAGCCTAGGCATTCCAAGGAACATTCACAGCTTTAGTACAGATGTTCCTCCATGAATTGTAGGCCCACAGGTGAAACACACAAATATAACAGTCATGCAGCTTTGCAATCTCTTGCTTGATACTAGCAGTGGTCCAAGGCAGCAAGGAATTGATATTGTGTTGCAAAAGAGCAAATTTGCCTAAATATAACAGTTTGACCATCAGTCTGTCCTGAGACTGAAGTCTGTGTAAGTGGATCGACTGAATACACAACCTGCTTAGATATTCCTTCTGTTTGTGCTCCCAATACAGGTGATCTCACTAATTACCTCATCAACCTGGCTTAAGTGGTAATTAGGCTCAGCTGGTTCATTATATTGGCTGGGGCAAATGTGTCACACGGTTTGTCCACCTCTGTTTTAAGACAATGGCAAACCTAGATTCAAAAGCTACAATCCAGGGCCACAGATTTCAAATTACCTGGTTTTACTTGTCCAATTGCCCTAACTGGAAAGGTAAAACTAGGTATGTCATTTGGAATATGTGGCACTGGACTTCAGCTTTGGAATCCAGGTTGCCCATCACCATCACCATTATTTTGTATTTTCATGGGCCTGGTGGACCCGGTAGAATTCATCTAAATTTCAACATATTTTACACAGAGTGATTTTACTGTGCATAGAACATTTTTATCACAGAGCTGAGACAATATGTTTTTATTGGGTAGCTTTATGCAGCAAAATGTCCATTTCTATTCCAAGATTCTGACTATCACCATTATTTTGTATTTTCATGGGGCTGGTGGCCCCGGTAGACTTCATCCAAATTTCAAAATATTTTACACAGTGTTAGTCCGGGAGCCGTGGGGTTGGACCCAGATTTTTTTGCTTTATCTGATAGATTTTAGGTACATCTTCAAGATTTCAAAGGGTGCCCGGTGATATCCCTTGAGCATTTCCAGATTTTGAGCCTTTATTGTCCCATAAATGCAAATTATCACAAAAAAACAAAGACACCTAATATTACTGTGAATGATGTTACAAAATGTACCAAATTTACCAGATGATTACTCATATGAATTGGAGAAAAAAATGTATTACAAGTTTTCTATATTTTATGTTTAACACTAGAACTACCAGGATTTTTCTGCCTACCTAGAAGTACCAGAGAGGGGTCATTTGACCCGGTGTCCTGTCTATATGAGCGACCCGTCGAGATGTGATTCTCTTCGTTACTGAGCATATGCACGCATGCGCACACCCTCGCGGTGGTTTTTGCGGGTTATTGCCCATCGAATTGTGAGACCGCAAGTTACGATAGGATCCCCTGAGACTGTCAACTTTAGTGACTCAAACTGTAGTCTATGTCCTCCTGAGGTTACCACCAGTCATCCATAGTCTAGTTAGCCTATAGCCTGTCCACCGACTGTCATGGACTGAAAGTTACGATGGATCATCCAGCAGATCATTGGAAAATCTGCGAAATAGCGTGGCCTCGAACATTTGCTACTTTGTTGCCTAACCGTAATCGCTCACACACTCAGCCTCGAACACTGTAATATCGATCAGAAAAGACTATTTAGAGGAGGCGTTCTCATTGCAAAATGGAAAAAATCACCACCTCTGATTGAGCTGTCAAAATGCTCCTTCCACCCTTTTCACTCACGAATTGAATCGACTGTATTGTAAAATGCCTGAACATGGTAGGCTAATAAGAAATGCACTGGTGGGGATGTTATGAGAATATGATTCCGGTCATTAAAAGACAGACATCTGCCAAAACCGCGCTTGTTTATCCCCATAGAACATGATTTCATGTGGCAATTTGCCTTGTGAGCCCTGTACGTCGCATTGACACCAAACCAACAGCAAATGACTGCATTAAACAACCCGTAGCCAGGCCCTGATCCCAAACACTTTCTCCAGTATTTGCGCAAACTCAACTCAGTCTCTTTCATATGGCACGTTTCTTAACTTGCTCAAACGAGAGGCTCACGGTGTTTTAGTGGTCAGCAGCCGCATGTTCTTATTAAACTCGGCACGAACCATTGCACACCCCTGTCCGTGAGATAAACAAAGTAATGGTTATTAAAACAGTTCTACGTGGACCGATTGAAACGCCTTCCGCGGAAAATCAAGGTCGCTCATTTAGACGAGGCATCGCAAATCGATAGAACACCACTATCGAATAGGGCGACCGGTCGCTCATCCCGACGAGGCAACACATTAGTAGGGGCTGTAAGCCGAGAAATCGTTACGCGCTGGATAGAAGCATATAATTCGGTACACGTGTTCCTTGACTGATTTGAAGACATCCTAGAAGGGGTGCCCCTTGAAAAAAAAATGTCTACCATGTCATGCAAAATATTTTGTTGACCAACGTTGAAACCAAAGTTGAATTGTTCAGGGGAACACACAATGTCATGTTTGGAGGAGAACTGGAGAACCACACCTTCACCAAAACATCATCTCCACCTTTGAGTATGGTGGCGGGAGCATCATTATATGTGGCTACCTTGCTGCCTCAGGCCCTTTTCAGTTTGCTATTATCAGTGGAACAATGAACTTAGAAGTTTATTGTGATATTTTACAGAAAAAAACGTGAGGAAGTCTGTCACACAGTTGATGCACACAAGAGTATGGGCCCTGAAATGTGACAACAACCCATACTTTAGAAGCAAATCGACTTTAGAATGGCTTCATAATAATGAAACACACATTCTGGAATAGCCCAGTCAAAGCCCTGATAAAACACAATTGAGATTATATGGCATGAAGTCAAGAAAGCTATGCACTCCAGACATCCCACAAACCTTGCTGACGAGAGGCAGTTTTCTAAAGAAGAGGGAGACCAGATACATCCAGATTGTTTTGTTAATCTCATCTGCAACTAGCGGAAACATCTGGTTGAATTTATTGCGACTAACTTAGGGTTAAAACCTATTGAATGCAAGGGTGTACTTACTTATGCCTTGCTGTCCTGTGAATATTTACATCTTATGGCCAATGAAAATCTGAAAACTTGTAAATGTTTGGGTTGAATTAGTTAAAGCACACTCTGGTTGTTCCTTCTTGTGATTTTCGGGAAGATCAGACCATGTTTTATGACCAATTTTGACAGAAAGGTAAGAAATGTCAAAGGGTGTACAAACTTTTTCCTGGGACTGTATGTGGGGAAGAAATTTAGTTTTGACACATGGGTAAACTGTTTTTGGGGTGATATGAGCGAGTGATGAGGATCCATGTAGTTATGCTGAACCATCCAGTTTATTTTGACAAAAGGACTAAATGAATGCAAATGAGCCAAAGCAATTGAGAAGGATCTATGCCATTTTGATGGTACTGACTATTTATATGTGAGGCGGTTTAGTGCTGATGCAAGAATGAGGTGTTTTGGGAGGTATATGACATTTCTCTAGTTATCTGAACTGTTGTGCAGAAGTGTAAGAATGTTTGGCCAAATGACCCAATGGTTATAGGAATGTCATCTCAGTTTCAAGAAATGAGCCAAACCAATTGAGAAAAACTGTAATTCAACCATTATCTGGTTGCAGTCATATGATTCGTCATGATCACATGGGACATTCACACGTTCATTGATGACTTATATGAAGAAAATGTGCTGACATGTTTTCAGGACAACCATTACACTGAGAATCAACCAATTGGGATAGATCAGCAAGGTACATTCATTTGAAAATTCTACTAAATGTAAGCTGATTGTGTTAACTGTATACTTGTACATAGCCATTTGCAAGGATGTACTAAATGATTGAGATTGAAATTTGATGAAAGCAATGATAAATGCCATTCTGTTGTGAGGAACTGCAAATTAGTTTTGGGATTTGTCCATGTTTTGAGAATGACATCTCAGTTTCAAGAAATGAGCCAAACCAATGGAGAAAAACTGTAACACACTGTCCGCCAAACTGTGCTATCTGTCTTTGCTGCTGATATCTTCATGCAAGTTGCTATTTACCTGTGGTGATTTTGGAGGCTGACAGCCCTTGGGAAGAAGCTGTCTGTCCCTGTTTGTCTTGGCTGTTAGCACTGTAAGGTGTGACCCCCTCACCCCTCAGCCCACACACGGCCCCTAACAGCCTCATTACCATAACAACATGAGTGATTAGTGTATTAGGTAAAAGCCGCCGGTGTTCTGTCGTGATGTAGCTGGGTCTCTTAGCGTCCAAAAAGGGCCTAATCGTTACGCGCTGGATAGAAGCACCAAAATCGGTGTAGACCTTCCTTAGGGTGTTCTCCATCATTTCAGAAGGGGTGCCCCAAATTTCAATGTCATTAAGGTCATTTTTATGGGGTAAATCCAAGATGGCTGCCCAAAACCAGCCAATAGTAGTAAAATGCTGTACTGCCTGGACATAATGGTGTTATGGGCCAATCCACCTATTTGTGTGTGATGTATACAAACTGAACTTTGAAAATATGTGCAAAATGTACCATAAAAACAATGTTATATATGTCTTATTTAGTTTCAGAAACAGAAAAATCATAAAAACCAAGAATTTTTGAGTGTGCACAAGGTTATATGTTTGGGACATGGTTTTGTCTATGTTAATTACCCAATTCTCTGATCTTGTGTTGAGTACCTTAAAGTTTTATAGTAGGAATATCATCTATGAGCCTAATGGATAGAATTTAGCTTGGTTTCCCAAAGTTTCACTTTGAGCAATTTCCATAATTAGCATAAATATATTGTATTATTACGGTAAGTGAATAGGCTAAAAAATGTAAATGATAGCTATCACCATGAAACTTTCTCAGATGGTTACTGATGATGAGAGAAGAAAAAAATGTATTGGATGTTTTTTGTATTTTGATGTTTACATATGCAAATGAGGGCATACATCATATTTAGCATATACGTATGTAAGTTTGACTAATTTTTAGCAAAACAATAAAATGTTCAAATTCACATTTTTTTGCTTTAGATGAGGGACAAGTATGTACAAGATGTAAATAAATTCGAATGAACCCCAAAAAATAATTTATAGGGTGGTATTTCTATATAAACTCCTTGGGGTCATAAATGACCCCGCTCGGTCAGATTAGTCGCAAAAACAGGCCGGTCGCTTGAGGGTTAACTCACTTAAGTTGTTCAAATCCAAAATATAGAGGTGTATTATCATAGATGTAGGTCTTGGCTGCGCAGTGAATGTATTGTCCAAGCTCCCCATGTTTAACATTTTTCAAAAAATGGGCTCTTTCTTGTTTTGTCAACAGCGGCAGACAGAATTAGAAGTAAAAACATATGTTTACTGTATTAAAGTGAATTACTTTAACAATTCAACATAACTGTAGATACTTATTGTATGCATATTCCTAAAACATGTCAAAAACATGTAAAACATGTGTTTTTTGGTGAACTCCATCAGATGTCACCACCGTCAGGTTTTCTGACAAAAAAACCTCCAAATGCACCTCAGTGGTGGCTAGAGTATCATTTTGGATCACAATTATTACTAACATGCCTAGTAATGTTTCATTAACCAGCACAATTTAGTAAAATATGGAACAAGATGATGAGCGGAACAAAATCTGACGGTGGTGACATCTGACGGTGTGAGACAAAAAAAACACTCTTTTACATATTATGCATTGTTTGTTCACATTAGCCATTTCATTTTCGCTCTGTTTCTTGGGTGCTTCATACCTTTTCTGAGAAAGTATATATTAATTAACATGAATGTAATATAATACTATTAAAACATCCGACGGTGTTGACAGTTTATGGTTGGGACAGTACCAGTGTCCAAACAAATTAACAAATTGAGGACAAAATAGTAAACTTACAGGAGCTTCAGTGATGGTGAGGTATGCAGTAGAGCTAAAGTTTTGAAAAGGGGTCCTCAGTAATGAAAATGACCTTGTGCTTACCTGATTGTATTGTCTTTTAGAAAAAATCTGACGGTGGTGACCAATATGCTGGACACATTTTGGTTTTTTACCAATAAACTAAACTACCAAAATAGGTGATGTGCCAATTTCAGATATTAACCCTTTCATGTTGGTTTCGCTGCAGCCAAAGACCACACGTTTTTGACCACTTCATAACTGCAGATTAACCCTTTCTGCAGATTGACACTTTCTTCATCTGTCAGAAGCAGAATTCATGCATCAAAGCAGGCGCAATTGAATCTCATCAGATGACAGCAGAGACTTTCAAAACTCATTTTTGACTTTCAAATGTTCATAGGCAAAGCTCAATAACACTCTGATATGCACCGCCTTTAGTAAAAGGGTTCTTCTGTGATGATGGCCCCAAAGACCAATATGATGACAAACCCTAACAACTGTCTTTCTTGAAATAAAAACTCCAGGTGAGGCCAGGTCAATAACAACCATCTAGGCAGGTGCCCAATGCTTCTTTGGTCTAACCAGCGGTTCCCAAACGTTTCACCCTGCGCACCCCCTTTTACATTTCAATGTCGTTCACGCATTCCCAGAGCGAATATTTTGGTGTGCTGATGGCCGCGCAAGTATGGATTCACTGCGCATTCACTGCACATTATGCACAGACGTTTTTGGGAATCCTCTTTCCCAATAGTCTTGGAATTATACTACACTTCAGATGGACCCTTCCAGCATATAATGCACCATACTATTAAATGTTACTTAACCCTCTCGGCGCCACAGGTTTTTGCCCAAAACTGATGATTTTGACATGTTATATTCAAAAGGCTGTGGCTTAACATGGGTAATAGATAGAGCCTGACAATGAATGAGACAAATATTGAGGATGACCCAAAGTTTATTTTGGGAGTAAATTATCCCATCTAATTTGCATATTATGACGTCATATGGTGTCTGCCATTTTGAATTTATAATGAGTTATTGGATATTTTTGCATATTTTCAAAATATTTTTAATAATTTATCTAATTTAATTTATAAAACTTCCCCAGACACCTTCACTATTATGTTCTGTGAATACATTTTGGTCTAGAAAGCAATAAATTGTACACTAAAAGTGTAATTTGTAACTAATATAGTGCAACAATGTAGCATAGTGACAAACACAAGTGAATGGACAGTTGCCGTTGTCATACGTGGGCCTACGTGGGCTGTACTTCTAGACCGCTGCGCGTCAGAATGAGTGAACACAGGAGTAACATAAGGTGCGGTGATGAGCGCAACCCCGTGGCCGCGCATTTCAAAAAAGCCGGCCACAACCTGTGTTTTTTTTCAATACATCGGTATCGAGAAGGTCAACAAGCCCCCTAGAGGAGGTAATCACAAACGACTCTTACTCCAACGTGAGACTTATTATATACACTCGCCTCCAAAAGAGTTGTCGCCTACCCATCTGTTTGGAATAACAGCTAATAACCTGACTTTCAATTAATCACTTGGCTTCAGAAGTCACTCATATGAAAGCTACAACTCTCTCGAATGAAAATGAATGTACAAAAATTAATTTCATGCACCAAAGAAAGATTGACCCTTTAATGAACACAGACAGGGCAGATTTTGACAAGACAAAAGTTTTGTCGCCTATCGAACATAATGTGAAAATAAGCAGATAAGTCACTTCAAAGCACTTCAAATACGCAGATCGGGTGTCGTATTTAATCACTGATTCACTCCCACCTCTCCAGAAAATCAACTTTGGCCTTAGGTGTATGTTTAGGGTCATTGTAATCATGGAAAGCAACACAATGAAAATCAATGGAGTTCAATGAGAGATGGTGACATATTTGCTATTCGTAGAGCAATACATTTTTAACTTCATGATGTAATCAATGATAAAACCCCTCACACACCAGCAGCATGCATGCAGCTTCACATAAGAGCTGTACCTCCCGTGTTTGACTTTAGGCACCATGTATTGTTCCAAATTCTTCACCTTTAACACCAAAGAAGTCTCTCCCACTGTCCTGTCTCAAAAAAGCCAGCCAAGAGTATGTCAGGCCTAATTCTGACAAAAATGAAGGCTAATGGGACTCATACTCTGAAGTCAAGATCCCAAGATCAACCATTTTAGAACTGATAGCATCAAAACTAGGCCTACATGGTGTTAGAGATGAAGAATATGAAAAAAGAGAAATGGTGCATAAAGTGAACCATGGTACAGATACAGCTCTTATGAGGAGCTGCATGCATGCTGCAGGTGTTTGAGGGCTTTTATCATTGATTAAATCATGAAGTTAAAAATGTATTGCTCTATGAATAGCAAGTATGTCACCATCTCTCATTGAACTCCATTGATTTTCATTGTGTTGCTTTCCATGATTACAATGACCCTAAACATACACCTAAGGCCAAAGTTGATTTTCTGGAGAGGTGAGAGTGATTCAGTGATTAAGTATGACACCCAATCTGCGTATTTGAAGTGTTTTGAAGTGACTTATCTGCTCATTTTCACATTATGTTCGATAGGCGACAAAACTTTTGTCTTGTCAAAATCTGCCCTGTCTGTGTTCATTAAAGGGTCAATCTTTCTTTGGTGCATGAAATTTATTTTTGTACATTCATTTTCATTCGAGAGAGTTGTAGCTTTCATATGAGTGACTTCTGAAGCCACGTGATTAATTGAAAGTCAGGTTATTAGCTGTTATTCCAAACAGATGGGTAGGCGACAACTCTTTTGGAGGCGAGTGTACATACACTCAACACCATGTCTCCAGCCGGCTTAAACGAAGAATTTGACATAAAACCATTTTTGTAGGGCTAGGCCTATGCTCCAGTGTGGTTGTCATGGATGTGTCTTCTTGTATCCCAATGTGTTTGATTCTCAGCTATATGTTTCCTCATGACTACCCTTTTTACTGAACATGTGTATACTCATGGGATGTGATGATCTAGCACACGATTATGCATTACTCTGCAATCTACCTGTATACCTACAAGGTGTTTTTTATGGTACCTATTTTTTAGGCCATGTGATTGGGGATGTTTTAGACCCATTTATGAATTATTATGATGACTTTGGATGTAAATATGTGTATATATTGTTCAGCCCCTTTGTAGCTGATTATAGCCTACATAAGGTTTTTGGGATAGGTGCCCACTTTGTATATAGCTTACCCTTCACTCTTGTATGTGACACTCCCCCCCCTCCCCGCTATGTATATATACCACACCCTTTACACCTGTTCTGTGTTGCACCTTGATGAAGGACATTGAGTCCGAAACGTCGTGCCAATAAATCTACTGGGAGCATTTACAGTGTTGCGGACCTTTATTTTCTTTTCAGTGATCTTACGTTTGGTCCAGCACCTGTGCCACTGATGTGCGCGCATTCTTTGACTTTCTGATTTATTAATTTTACCTTCAAATGTAACCTGAAATTCAAAATTTTACCATGGGATTCTGGAATATCAGAGCTTACCGATAACTGCTAGCATGGTTGCCAACATTGGGGAAGGAATTCCATGAATATTAAGCCCCTCAAAAGAGAATAACCATAAAATACACTTTTTTTGACATTTTGACCTTCAAATTTGACCGTAGCCCCTTAATGCGCGCCTGTACCTCTGTGGCACGCTGTAATAGTTATTGAAATGTAACTACCATATGACTACAATACTATGACGCAACACAGGCCCTTTAGTAATGCACCACGACTTGGTCATTACCATACTGGTAACAACAAATTTATAAAGCCGCGTCTTAAGGGGTTAAAGGTCAAGCTCCATGATGGCAACAGGGCGATTCTGAAACATTAGTCCATCCTGATTACTTATAGTATGGTTGCCAACTTTAACAAGAATTAACAATCAAAAGTCTATGTAAGCATTCTAGCTGCCGTTGACTGGTCTACAAAGATACCGCTTCTTTTTTATTTATTTATTTTCAAATCTGACTTTAAATCACAAATATGACTTTGGCAACCATTGAAGTCTGTAACTTCAGACCCTACTGATGACTTCTAGCATAGTTTCCAACATTAAAAAAAGAACAGCACATAAAAAGACCCCCATAAACAGGCGAACTCCACATTTTATTGATTTATTTATCAATTTTACCTTTAAATTTCACCTTAACTTTGAAATATGATTTAAGGAACCACTATATTTTGAAACCTCAGACCTTACTAATAACTGCTAGCATGGTTGCCAACATTTGAAAAACAAATTCCATGAATATGAAGCCCCCAGAAAAGAAAAACCTCAAAATACAAAATGTTTGACCTTTTGACCTTGAAATTTGACCCTAAAGGTCAAGTTCCATGTTGGCAACCAGGTGATTCTGAAACCTTAGTCCATGCTGATAACTTCTGGCATGGTTGCCAACTTTTAACAAAAAATGCCATCAAAAGTTTTTTTAAGCAGTTTAGCTGCCCATGGCAGGCTGACTATAAAATGAATTAATTAATGCTCATATCTGAATAATGTGAACACTGGATTTACCTCTCACACACACACACACACACACACACACACACACACACACACACACACACACACACACACACAGACACACACTCACACACACACACACACACACACACACACACACACACACACACACACACACACACACACACACACACACACACACACACACACACACCCTAAGCCTAGATGATTTGGACCCAAGGTTACTTCTACCACAGCTCTGGCACTCCATCAATTTTCTTTTTTTATATATATATAACTGGTCAGGTAATTTATTCACTAGGGGCAAGATGGCGGCTGGCAAGTTTGGCGTGCTGACAGCTACGATGGCATATGTTTTATTAAGTAATTTTTTAAGTGAATTTTATATAGATCGGACTATGAGCGCACCGAACAAATGTGCGCAAAATAACAACTTTGTAGTAAATAAGCACCTCGGATTAGGGAAGAAAATCATTTTGGAAAGCTTGCTGTTCCCTTGCTGGTATGTGGAACGAAGCAAGGCCGTGAAAAAACCGTGACGCGTCAGGTGAATCGTGGCGACTTGATCATCTGCCTGTTTATTGTTATCTGGGGATATACACCAATGCCCTGGCCCAGTTGATTATGAATTCAGCGAAGAACTGGAATTAATTGCAGGGACACAAAACGCTAGGTGTGAAAGCATTCCTGGGGCCTATGCCGCTGGGGAGGCCAACAACATGGAACCTAGCGCATTGGAGATATTGGAGATCAGTGAAGCGAAACCAGAACTAGACGGAGATGACGGTCGGAGAAACATCATGGGGAATTATGTGGAGCGCGGCCCAAGTGGGGAACACCGCGCAACGCCAGGGGTGGACGCCGGATTCTTGAAGGGAGCTGAGGAAAGTTTGTCTCTCGTGGGAATTAGGCGTGCAAACAAAGTGCAAGCAGCATTGCTGGACAAATTGGATAAGCGTCATGATGCAACATGTGTGGAAACTTTCTTTTCGAGTCGCGGATTACATGTACTTCATCTTAACATCAGAAGTATTTTGCCAAAGATGAACGAGATCCGACTCATCTGCAACAACAACAAGGTGGGACTCTTATGTTTTACTGAGACTTGGTTGGATGAAACGGTTAAAGACACTGAAATTGAAATCGAGAACTATTGTTTAATTAGGAAGGATCGAAACCGGAGAGGGGGTGGCGTCTGTGTTTATATAAGATCGGACATTTGTTTTAATCAAAGACTGGATATGCACGAGGACCGGATCGAAGCCGTTTGGGTAAACGTGCTTCTGCCTAAAACCAAACCAATATTAGTGGGTGTTTGTTACCGTCCTCCAGACCAGTCAAACTTTTATGACCTGATGGACGATGTGTGCTCGAAATGCGTGGACTTTATACATTCGGAAATTATTTTGCTGGGGGATTTGAATACAGACGTTTCCAGAGCTGAACTTTCAATGACTAAAGGTCTGATGAACTTTTGCAATAATTTTGGCCTTTACCAACTGATTAAAGAACCAACTCGTGTTTGTGTGGCCACGCAAACCACAATTGATCTTGTTTTAGTTTCTGACAAATCAAGAATTGTAAACAGTGGTGTGATACACTATGGGTTAAGTGATCATTCCATGATTTTCTGCACTAGAAAGATTAAGAAAACTGTATTTAGAGGTCACAATACCATTAAATTCAGATCTATGAAAGGTTATAGTAAAGAGGCACTTATGGATCGCTTAAATGAAGTAAACTGGTCACCTGTGTTGAAATGTAATGATGTTGATAATGCCTGGCACAATTTTAAATGTTTATTTTTGAGCTGTATAGATAAACTTGCACCTTTTAGAGAAGTTAGAGTTAAACAGAGAACTGAACCTTGGATAAATGATGAGATACTTGAGGCCATACGGAGGAGAAATAGATTGTATGAACAATTCAGAAAAAATAAGAATGATAAAACATGGATAGAGTATAAGAAACTGAGAAATGAAGTGAATAGACTAGTGGTTCATTCTAAAAAGACCTATTATAATGAGAAAATTCTGGAGCATAAAAATGACTCAAAAAAGTTATGGAAGACCCTGAAAGAGTTGGGCTGCAACAAGAGGCTGAAAACTAAATCATGTAATATAAGCCTTGACCTTGGAAATAGGATCATATCAGAAAAGGACGAAGTAGCAAATAGTTTTAACACATACTTTTCAACAATTGCTAGCAAATTAGTTGAAAAGCTTCCTGCCATGTCGAAACATTATGAAGAAAGAAACGTTTCCGAGTTTTATATCCAGCAAGGGGTTCAAGCAAATTCATTTGCTCTAGAGAAGGTGTCAGAGGAAGATGTACTTCTGAAACTTAAACAACTAGATAGCTCTTGACAATATTCCATCCCTTGAAAGATGCAGCAGAGAATATCAGTCCTAGTATCACTCACATAATTAACATGTCTATTGAGTATGGTTACTTCCCTAAAGACCTTAAGAATGCTAAAGTAATTCCACTTTACAAGAAAGGGAGCAAGCTAGACCAGGGCAACTACAGGCCTGTCTCAATTTTATGTACTCTATCAAAGGTAATTGAAAGAATTGTTTTTGAGCAGGTTAATAAATATTTAGCAACTCATAACCTAATATATGAACTTCAATCAGCCGTGGCTCAGTGGTTAGAGCACTGGACTGGCAACCCAAGGGTTCCCGGTTCAAGGCCCGACCGAACCACGGCTGAAGTGCCCTTGAGCAAGGCACCTAACCCCCACACTGCTCCCCGGGCGCCGCTCAGCAGGCAGCCCACTGCTACGGACTAGTGTGTGTACTTCAATGTGATTCACTAGGCCAAATGGGATAAAGTGCAGAGAAAGAATTTCCCCCAGGGGACCAAAATTGGCTCCAATTGGCAATCAGGATTCCGTAAATCCCATTCCACAGACACATGTTTACTGTACTTAACTGATTATATTAGACAAGAGGTTGACAAGGGCAACTTATGTGGTATGGTAATGTTAGATTTGCAAAAAGCATTCGATACTGTGGACCATAGTATCTTGCTGACAAAGCTGATGGCCATTGGTTGTAATAATACAGCAGTTAAATGGTTTGAGTCATATTTGCAAAATAGAAAACAAGTGGTGGATGTTGGGGGAGCGCTATCTAAACCACAAACCGTGCAATGCGGGGTCCCCTAGGGGAGTGTCTCAGGTCCTCTTTTGTTTCTTTTATATATTAATGACCTCAAATCAGTGTGTTCGTGTGAATTGTTTTTATTTGCTGATGATTCTGCATTAGTATTTTCACATAAGGATAAAAAGATTGTTGAGTCCATCTTAAGCTGTGAACTTTTAAATGTCAGCAAGTGGCTAGCATACAATAGATTATCTCTTCACTTAGGCAAAACTGAATCCATCTTGTTTGGATCTAGAGTGAAGCTGAACAAAAATCCTGGGTTTGCTGTACTAGCTGGTAATGCTGCACTACAGGCTAAGGATTCAGTCAGCTATCTTGGGTGTGTGCTAGACAGTCAGCTGTCTGGAGTTGAGCAAGCCCAGAAAGTCATTACTAAGGTAAATCAACGAGTACGTTTTCTGGCTAGAATTGCGAAGTATCTGGATACAAAGGCTATGATGACCTTGGCAGGTGCTATTATTCAACCCTACTATGATTACGCCTGTTGTTCTTGGTATAATGGCCTAAGTAAGTATTTTAAAAACAAGCTTCAGACCTCACAAAATAAACTGGTAAGAATCATACTAAACCTACCCCCAAGAACCCACCTTGATCCCATTCACTTTCAAAGGCTGGGATGGCTAAAAGTTGAGGAAAGAGTTTGTCAAATTGAGATAACCATGGTACACAAGATTTTAAAAGGAGATGTTCCTAAGTATTTAAGTAACTTTTTTAGGAGAGTGCGGGATGTTCAAAGCCACTCCACTAAAGGGAGTGCCATTGATTTTGTTCCTCCAAGAGTACAGACTGAAGTAGGAAAGGACTCATTTTTATCTGTTGCATCAAGTATGTGGAACAGATTACCAAGTAATGTAAAGACAATCAGTAACTTAGATGGGGGGCAGTCAGTGTAAGGAGTCCTTATTATGCTATATGTTGTTGTATGTTGTTGTATATTGTATATAATATGAAATTGGGAAATTGTGGAGCTTTTATATACAAAACAAGTAGGGAGTCCTTATGTTACGTTGTTGTTGTATGTTGTTGTATATTGTATATAATTTGAAATTGTGGTGCTTTTATATGCAAACCAAGTAATGTGGTATTGCAGTCTTAGTAGTAATTGGTGTTTCTTATTTATTCATTTTCAATGGAGTTTTAGTTGCCACAACGCCACTCATGCCATTTTAACATCTGCTGCCATCCAACATCAAGGACCACAATGGAAATAAGCCCTTGGGCTTTATTGTGTAATCCTGACTCTCTGTTGTTTTCTTTTAGTGAAGTATGTGGTGTGGTTTTTGCTTGAAACTAATCATGTATTTGCTTTTATTCAAGAACTGAGACTGTCAAATAAAGTCAATCAATCAATCAATCATTCGTTCCCCTTGTTTGTTTTTCTTTTTTGTAGTGTCCTGCAGGATGCTGTGTCCTACAATCCTGTGTGCTGTGCTACAGACATGTCTGGAAGCCAACCCGAAATAGGCAGTCTCACCACAGAAGAGTGAAAGAGGGTAAGCTTAACCTATAGCCTACGTCAGGGGTGGGGAACCTTTCTCATTCAAAGGGCCACTTCAAATTCATCCGAGGGGCTGTAAAAGTCCTCCAAGGGCCGTACTATAAACACAAACCAGGATTTTCCCCTTCACTTTAGGCCTATATTGAAGGCAGCCACATTTAAACAAACACCACCTTCTTCAGGTTCCCTGAATATAACTTAATTGTATTGCAAATGTATTTTCTAAGATTCCTTTGCAAAATATGTCATATTTCATGTGAAGCTGAATAACATTACAATTATATCAGGGGCCGGATAAAACGACCTCAAGGGTCGCAAATGGCCCTCGAGACATAGATTCCCCACCCCTGGCCTACATTGTCAATATGACTTGTGCTACTTTATAGATAAGTTGTCAATGCTGTGCATTGCTATGTTTTGATTTTCTTACATCCTACAGATCCTGGCAGGGAGACATAGTGTCCTGCAGGATGGTGATGGGCCAATCTTACAAAAGACCACAAAAGACTGAAATAGTGTAAGATTATCACAGTTGGGCTCAATATGACTTGCTTATTGATATATTTGCTATGTCAATATGAGGTGCATGGCGAAGTATTTATTTATTTGTCTCGCTTCTAGGAGCTGTTGAAACAACAGAGTGCCTGCTGCAGTATGACGAGGACGCCCTGATCAGAGAGCTCCAATAGACCCAGGTCGAGTGTCTTGGCAGGGTGAAATGGCACGGAGAAGGGTATGTGGTGATATCAGTTAAAATGAATTAATTCATTCTCATATCTGAATAATGTGAACACTGGATTTAACACACACACACACACCCTAGCTGATTTGGACCCCTTTTTTGAAAAAGCATTATCAGGGTAGCCGCGCGGTCTAAAAAGTCTAAAATAAGTCTTAATATTTTTAGCCCCTTTTTTAGGCCTAAAAAGGTCTAAAATATGTCTCCCAGGTCTAAATGTTTTAACAAAGGTCTAAAATTTATTTTGTCTAGTTTCCCCCAACCAGTCTGCTGCGGAATGCAATTTATGAAATGTGACCGTCAAACATGAACATTAAATGTGGAAAATGTGAGCGAGCGTCAAAAGCGCAAACCGGGGCTCTCCTGGCATTTCGGTTCTGTGACGACAGCTGGTCAGGCGAGGATTGTTTGTATAAGAAGATCTTCAGAGTGGTTGTTGAGGACATTTGGGTCATCATGGAAAATTGGGCATTTAAACCACGTTGTGCCAAATGTATTGCGTTGTCTTCTAAGGCCGAATTGTGTGTGAATTGTGTGTCACCTCGACTGACAGCCAGCAACACAAACCGTGCCCAGCGGCAAATCCAAGGTTTGAGTCGATAAGGTTTGGTGGAGCCCCGTCATTTCGGGCAGAGCTAAATTACTTCCTATATTCTACCGGTATGTAATTTCTGGGCAATTTTAATATATAACTTGTCTGTTCACTTGCTCATTTGCTGTCCCATCATCACCTCACCTGAAGTTTGTAGGGCAGCATACAGTAACTCTCAGTAACAGTAACATAATGTTTTAATGTGCAAGCCTTTCAGTATTGTCAAAGTAAAATACAATTTGCCTACACATGTTATTTATAGCAAGTGTTAATTTGTCAAGTATAGACTTGCATGGATGTAAGACATATGTTTTCAAAGGGCACATTTCTCTAGATTAGGCTACTATGAAATGATATGTCTCATTGTGAGGCTAGATACTGGTACCAATGACATTTTGTATCTAGCATATGCCTTCATGGCATATTAGGGCCTACTAGGTGTTGACGGTATTTTAGCTTGGGTGTGTTGCCTAATATGCCCCCTAAGGTCTGTCTTGGAAAAAAATGCCCCCCGCCCTGACCAATTTCACTCCAGCATGGCTGGAATATGGCTGGAATATAACACAATTACCGGTAGTACATTTTCTTAATTGTATGGCATTGTAATGAGTATTTTTCGTGACCCCGGTTCGGGAACTGGGAATGGGAGCGATGCTGGTCTAAATATTAATTTTTGTGGTCTAAAATAGGTCTAAAAAAGGTCTAAAATTTGATGTGGTCAAACCTGGGGACACCCTGTATGTTTTATGAATTGTGCCCTTCCCAAAACCATCCCCAAACCTAACATGTCGGTAATGCAATGTTTGAGTTGTACATTTGTGCCCCGAGTGCTGTATACATCACTGCATATAGAGTATATTGTGTGCAGGGTATGTGTGTAGTTTTAAATTATTTACTTTTATGAAATGCATGGTTCCTGTCAAAGTGTGTGTACATTGTTTGGTGTGATATTAAAAGCGCTCAAAAAAAAGTTTCATTTTCATTTTATCAATAAATTCACATCATGCATGCTAAAGCCCATCACAGTGCAGCCTATAATGATGTGAATATAGAAAGTAAAATCAACCTAGGTATATTAGTGATAATAGTTTTAGCATAATTATACGATCTACTGTATATGGTATGCAAAAATTAATCCAACGTGACCAATAGAAGGTCGTAGCTGCTGACCCTGCTAACCAATAGCGCAGCTCTTTTACTTTGAGTCACGTGTCTTTTTCGTCCAATAAGAACAAGGCTAGTCCGCGTTCCGGGCTGGCTGTCATTGCCTTTCATGTGGTAATCGTTGGGCCATTAACACCCTGCTGTGAGAGCTCTCCCCGGGTCTGATTCGCTTCCGACCGATTTTAGTGACGAAACGAAACCTTAAATTTCGCACCTTCAAAAGCGGCAGCGATCCGACAAACTTTAGGCAATTCCGTGGTGGATTGGTGGCGTCCACAGAGCCACAAACCCCCCTTTTTGTGCTGTGCTCCTTGATTTTTTTCTGCCAAATCTGAGATGGTCGTGCGGGATGATTCAGAGATTTGGCGTGGAATGACCCACAGAGCATACTGTACTTTCTGAGAAAGCTGAGATCTTTCAATGTCTGCAACAGGCTCCTACAGATGTTCTACCAGTCTGCCATGGCCAGTGTGCTTTCCTATGCTGTGGCATGCTGGGGTGGGAGAATTAGGAAGAGAGATGCTGGACGGCTTGACAGGCTGGTGAGGAAAGCAGGGTCTGTTGTAGGCACAGAACATGATGCCCTCACAACCACAGCTGACAAGAGGACACTTAGCAGATTGGACTCTATTTTGAACAATTACAAGCACCCACTATACCCAGTCTTTGACAACCAGAGAAGCCTGTTCAGCTACAGACTGCACACCATCTCCTGCAAGACAGACAGGCTGCAGAAGTCCTTTGTACCAAGGGTCATCCAGCTATTCAACATCGCACAGAGAAACACACAAAGAGAGATTGTCATAGGGGACTGGACTGCACAAACAGATCCCACTCCTGCACACTTTATCTGCATGCTTCCCATGCTTCTACCTGGACTCTTTACCCTTCGACTCCTCTTCACTTGGAAAGCACAGCTGCTTTTGTGTGTGTGTGTGTGTGTGTGTGTGTGTGTGTGTGTGTGTGTGTGTGTGTGTGTGTGTGTGTGTGTGTGTGTGTGTGTGTGTGTGTGTGTGTGTGTGTGTGTGTGTGTCAGTCAGAGAGAGAGAGAGAGATGCCTTGGCAAAATGTATGTAACAGTGAGCTATATATGGTTATTTTATGTGTAAGTATTTGTTATGTCTCATGGGCAATGTCTTTATTTATGTATGCGTGTATGCTACTTGACACCTTAATTTCCCCCTTAATTTCCCCCTGGGATCAATAAACGATACTCTACTCTACTCTACTACTCTACCCACATCACCACTACACTCTTAGTCTAGCAATGGGACTTCTAGCAATATTAAAGGATTAGCTATTCATGAAAAATCTAGCAATATTAATGCATTAACCATACAAGTGAATACTGTTACTAACCAAATTATGGAATTATGTTAGCTGAATCCCTCTTTATGTGCAATGTCCCTTCTGTCCGCAACCCCCATTCAGTACATCTGCGATTCCCCTAGGGGTCATGACCCCCAGTTTGGGAATCACTGCATTATCTTATGGAAGAAGCAGGCAGGGTTGGACCATGGCACTCATACCCCCTCCCAGCCTGACACACAGACATACTGTAGGTATAGAGTGTTGTACTCACTCTGCTGAGGTGGATGATGTGAACACATCAGTCAGCTTCTGGAGGACGTCATCTGGGCTGAGGAGGTCAGTCTGGTCCATCTCTGGGGTCTTTATGTACCTCTGCAGGTCAAACCCATCCAGATACTCTTCGGATGTCTTAAACATTAACTTCCCAGTCTTCCACTGTCCTGGTAAGAGCATCTCTATAGTCAGAGTTCCCAAACTCCTGTCAGTGTCCTCCACTACAGTATGCTGATTCAGCTCATTCAAACAGTAGAACAAGTTGATCCTTCTGTTTGACTCCCTCTGCTGTCTGGTCTTCTGTTTGACTAACTGGACTGTTTGCGCTAAGCTCTGTGTTTGGCTGTTAGTCTGTGGCAGTAGGTGTCTTAGAAGACTGTGATTGGACTCCAGTGAGAGGCCGAGGAGGAAACGCAGGAAAAGATCCAGGTGTCCATTCTTACTCTGCAAGGCCAGATCCACTGCAGTCTTGTGTAAGTCATGAAGTGTTGCAGCTCCGAACAGAACTGAGAGCAGAGAGGTTTTCTTTTTTTCGAAAACATGTGCTATATGTCTGAACAGAGAGAGCTTTGATGAGGTTTGATGTTGTGCACTGATGAAGCTGAGGAACACATATAAAGCTGCAAGGAACTCTTGAATGCTCAGGTGCACAAAGCTGAACACATTCCCCTGAAGCCCAGCCTCCTCTCTGAAGATCTGAGTACACACTCCTGAGTACACAGATGCTTCTTTGACATCAATGCCACACTCTCTCAGGTCTTTCTCATAGAAGATCAGATTTCCCTTCTCAAGCTGTTGGAAAGCCAGTTTCCCCAGTTTGGAAATCATCTCTTCATCTCTCTTATCTGACTCTGTGTACTTGGTATTTTTCATTTGAACCTGAATGATCAGGAAGTGTGTGTACATCTGGGAAAGAGTCCTTGGCATCTCTAAGCTCCCTGATATTGTCTCTACTACTGTAGCTATAATCCAGCTGAAGACTGGAATGTGGCACATGATGAAGAGAATCCTGGATGACTTCAAGTGAGAAATGGTTCTGCTGGCCAGGCTCTCATCAGAGATCTTCTTCCTGAAGTACTCTTCTTTCTGTGAGTCATCGAAGCCCCGTATTTCTGTCACCTGGTTCACATACTGATGAGGGATCTGACCGGCTGCTGCTGGTCGGGTGGTGATCCAGAGAAGAGCAGAGGGAAGCAGATTGCCCTGGATAAGGTTTGTCAGCAGCACATCCACTGGCACTGACTTTGTCACATCAGAGCACTTTTTATTGTGGTCAAAGTCCAGAGGAAGTCGACACTCATCCAGACCATCAAAGATGAACATGACTCTGTTCTCTGAACTGGTGAAGACTCTTGGATCCTCCACATCTGGGAAAAAGCGTCCAATTAGATCCACCAGACTGATGGTTTTCTTCTTCATCAGGTTCAGCTCTCGGAAAGGAAGTGGAAATATGAAGCTGAGATCCTGATTGCACATTCCTTCAGCCCAGTCTAAAATGAACTTCTGCACAGAGACGGTTTTTCCAATGCCAGCCACTCCCTTTGTCAGCACTAATCCAATAGGTTTGACTTGTTCCGATGAGTGTCGAACTTCCTCAGGGAAGGCCTTGACTTGTTGAGATGAGGTCTTGCCTTGTTTAGTTAAGTGTTCAAAGATGTCACTACATTTGATTGGCCTTTCTTGTGCTGCTTCTCTCCAGGATGCTCTCTCTATCTGTCTGACCTCATGTTCTTCATTGACCCCCCGTCCTCCCCCCTTTGTGATGTAGAGGTCTGTGTAGATCTTTCTGAGCAGTATGGAGCTTCCCTGGTGTGGGAGTCCCTCCATCAGACACTGAAACCTCTCCAGCATGTGAGATTTGTGGTCCTGCTGCATCTTCTTACTAAATGGATCAGGATGGACACTGTGCATGACAAACAACAAGCACATTATTGTAACAGTTTGTGTGCAATATATTTCCCCATCCACTTACACACACACAAACACATGCACACACACACGGACTCGCACGCACGCACGCACGCACGCACGCGCGCAGGCATGCACTCAAACAAACAAACAAACAAACAAACAAACAAACAAACAAACAAACAAACAAACAAACAAACGCACACACACACGCACACACACACACAGCAAGCAATCTCCATCATTATCTATGTGAGGCAATTTAAATATTGTTATTATTATTTATGGTCTTACCCCACATGTCCATGTCCACTGTCTTCTTCTGGACTGGATCCCTCTCCAGGGCTGCCCTGCACACCCCCCTCTAGGGGAACCTCCATCTTCAGCTGCTCCTCTGGAACACACAGACAGGAAGGAACATCATGCCTGACACCAAGTAAGGTCTCACACAGGAAGGAACGTCATCACACACTAGACTACTGAATAACTACATCACACTCACCACTTCGGTGATAAACAGTCCCAAAGAAATCTCTGCACTATGGAACTCTTAACTGGACATAGGCGACCTCTTTTTCTGCTTATCACAAGGAAAACCTGTGTGCGTGTGTGTGTGTGTGTGTATGCGTGCGTGCATGTGTCTGTCTGTCTGTCTGTCTGTCTGTCTGTCTGTCTGTCTGTCTGTCTGTCTGTCTGTCTGTCTGTGCGTGTGTATTGTCCAATACACTTTGCTGGGACGTTGTGAGGAATCTTCACCCCATCACACGCTGCCTGCTTTATGATAATTTAACCCTTTGTCTTCATGCACCTTACCAGAATCTACCTTGATTACCGTCTCATATGTCTTTTCTCTCTTACTTCTACATCACAATACTAGATTATACATGTATCTGTCATCACTCATTTCTGGTCATTTTTATCTCGTCTACCTCAAATCTCAGAGTATGTTTTTTTGCACATTTGTCTACACAGAATATGTTTTTGCACATTGCATTTTATTTTTTCTTTAGTTTTTATTTTTCTCCTCCCTGACTATTACCTGTTTTGTTATGTATGTGTCTTTAAATGTACATGTGGGCATTATGTGTATTTATGTAAGCTACTTGACACCTGAATTTCCCCTCAGGGATCAATAAAGCTACTCTACTCTACTCTACTCTAATAAAGTTACTCTACTGTACTCTACTCTACTCTACTCTAAACTTGGCTTAGTTAACCTACAGAACGTGATGAAACTGTTCATAGATAGCCCACGGGTGCCATTTAGTTAAGAAAGGACTCATCATATCGTCGGGTTGCTACCAAAACCGCCTAAGTCCGACTTTGGTCAAAATTAGATTTTTACATAAACTTGCTCCCCTACCACAGCTGCATCACCCTGCCTTTCCGCCAGGGTCATTGATCAATCACAACAGTCACCAGAGTCAAAAATCTGTATGTATAAAGTCACACACTGCCTATGAGAAAATGAATGACCAGGGGCGTAGCTCAGGGATGGAGTGGGATTACTTTTCCCACCGGGACAATTTTCCCCTTGGCGGCCTTTTTAAAAAAAAAAAAAGCGAACAACATGGTTTCCTAACCAAAAAGACAAAAACCACGAAATCTGCAGTCGTACTACATGTGGACATAAGTGTTGTCAAAATATCAACCTGAAGTGGAGAATTGTAGCCTACACCTTGATAAAATACACAGCCAGTAGTGTAGTCTACGTAAAACGCAGGTATACGCACCCATTTCAAAATTTCAGGGATTAGGCCTACAGTACAGTCAACACGAAATTCGTACACAGGTGCAACTCAATGTGCTTCACAAAGTTAACAAATGTAAATGAAAGGAAACAGGGAAGAAAGAAGGAAATAAATTTGAGTCAAAAAACATTTAAAACATTAAGATAAAACATAAGGTAAAACTAAAAATAAAATAAAATAAAAAAAATTAAATAAACATCAAAATAATAATAATAATAACAAAAGAATGATATGTAATTTAAGCTAGGGGAAAGCATCTGAGAACAGCTTTGTCTTGAGTCTAGATTTAAAGCTATCAATAGTGGGTGCATTTTTCACGTCATCTGGAAGCTGGTTCCAAAGCTTTGAAGCATAGAAGCTAAAGGCTGCCTCTCCACGCTTTGTTTTGACTTTTGGAATCACCAGCAAATTCTTCTCCGTTGACCTTAGTGACCTGGTTGGTGCATACAGCTGAAACATATCCAGTAGATATAGAGTAGAGTAGAGTAGTAGAGTATCGTTTATTGATCCCAGAGGGAAATTAAGGTGCCAAGTAGCATACACACATAAATAAAGACATTACCCACAAGACATAATACACATATTTACACATAAAATAATCATATATAGCTTACTGTTGCATACATTTTGCCAAGGCATCTCTCTCTAACACACACACACACACACACACACACACACACACACACACACACACACACACACACACACACACACACAACACACACACACAACACACACACCAAATATAAAGTGTAAAAGTCCACAGTGTTAACATGTGCCTTAGCCAAGTGGCACATAGAAGCCAAGACAAAGTGTTCATAAAGTGTCCAGGAGTGTCCATAGTCTCTCTGCCTAGTACAATGTCCATAGTATTCCTTGGAAAAAGGATGGGGGGGGGGCTCGCCCCCTGTGTCACTACACACACACTCTCTCACACACACTCTCTCACACACACACACACACACACACACACACACACACACACACACACACACACACACACACACACACCAAAAATAAAGTGTACATAGTGTCACCTGTGCTGGGTGGCCAAGACAAAGTTACCATCAAAGTGTCCAGGAGTATCAGTAGTCCAAGGGGTTACACACGTCAACTGTGTCTCTCCACACACACACACACACACACAATGTGCAATGTTGAATAGCTGGATGGCCCTGGGTACAAAGGACTTTCGCAGCCTGTCTGTCTTGCAGGAGATGGCGCGCAGTCTGTGGCTGAACAGGCTTCTCTGGTTGTCGAAGACTGGGTACAGGGGGTGCTTGTAGTTGTCCAGGATAGAGTCTAATCTGCTAAGTGTCCTCTTGTCAGCTGTGGTTGTGAGGGCGTCCAGTTCTGTGCCTACCACAGACCCTGCTTTCCTCACCAGCCTGTCAAGCCGTCCAGCATCTCTCTTCCTAATGCTGCCACCCCAGCATGCCACAGCATAGGAGAGCACACTGGCCATGGCAGACTGGTAGAACATCTGCAGGAGTCTGTTGCACACATTGAAAGATCTCAGCTTTCTCAGAAAGTAGAGTCTGCTCTGTCCTTTCTTGTACAGTGCGTGTGAGTTAGCAGACCAGTCCAGTTTAGAGTCCAGGTGAACACCCAGGTACTTGTATGTGGAGACTGTCTCCACAGTCTCCCCCTCAATGGAGACAGGCACCAGGGGTGGGGTGGTTCGCCTGAAGTCGATCACCATTTCTTTGGTTTTGGTGGTGTTCAGCCGCAACTGGTTGGTTCTGCACCATTTCACAAAGTTCTCCACCAGTCCCCTGTACTCCCCCTCCTGCCCATCTTTGATGCATCCAACAATGGCTGTGTCATCCGAGAACTTTTGCATGTGGCAGGTCTTCGTGTTGTAGTTGAAGTCAGTGGTGTACAGGGTGAACAGCACGGGGGAAAGCACCGTTCCTTGTGGAGCTCCAGTGCTGCTGATTACAGTCTCTGATGTGAGGTCGCCTAGTCTGACAAACTGGGGCCTTCCTGTGAGGTAGTCTGTGATCCAGTTCACCAGCCCCGTCTCCACTCCCATCTGCAGTAGTTTGTTTCTCAACAGGAGTGGCTGTATTGTGTTGAAGGCGCTGGAGAAATCAAAGAACATGATTCTAACAGCACTGCTTCCTTTGTCCAGGTGAGAATGCACTCTGTGCAGCAGATACAGAATAGCATCCTCAACTCCCACCTTCTCCTGGTAGGCAAATTGTAGTGGGTCTAGGGCGTGGTGAACTTGGGGTTTCAGTATGTTGAGCAGCAGTGCACGCTCGAATGTCTTCATTATATGTGATGTGAGGGCTACCGGTCTGTAGTCATTCAGTTCTTTGGGGTGTGGCTTTTTGGGGACAGGTATGAGGCATGAGGTTTTCCACTGTGTGGGCACCTTACCCGCTTGCAGACTCTTATTGAAAATGTGTTGCAGTGGCTCAGCTAGCTCTTCTGCACAGATCTTGAGGAGTCTGGCACTGACCCCATCAGGTCCGTTGGCCTTCGGCTTAAGCCTTCTCAGTGCGCTCCTGACTTGTCCTGTCGTAATGGTGGGGGGTGGCTGCTCCGTTTGCAGTGGGGGGGGAGGGGAGAGGTTCCATCTGTGTCGGTGTGTCAGTGCAGGTTACTTCAGAGGAGGTGGGAGAAGGAGGAGGGAAGTCCAGTGTGAAAGCAGAGGGGAGAGGGGGGATGGGAGAGGTGCAGGGGACTTCAGAGGAGGGAGGAGGAGGAGGGAGGTCCAGTGTGAGTGCTGGGGGGAGAGGGGGGATGGGAGAGGTGCAGGGGACTTCAGTGGAGGTAGGAGGAGGAGGAGGAGGAGGAGGAGGGAGGTCCAGTGTGAGTGCTGGGGGCTGAGGGGGGATGGGTGAAGTGTGGGCTGCACAGACCAAAGGTGGTGAGGTGTCTTCAGTGGTGGGAGAGTGGGGAGGGGGGCACTGCGTGGTGGGAGTTGTGCCGCTAGCCGTGCAGTCTTCGGATGGGCAATTAAATCTGTTGTAGAACAGATTAAGCTCATCCGCTCTGTCTTTATTGCCCTCAGCCCCTCCACTCTTGGCTCCAGAACCGGTCATCGCTCTGATGCCCTGCCATAACTGCCTTGGGTTGCTTTCCATCTTCCTCTCCACCTTCCTCCCATACGCCTCCTTAGCAGCCCTCAACTCTCTCTTCAGCTCCCTCTGAGTACTCCTCAGCTCCTCAGCGTTGCCCTCCTTGAAGGCCTTCTTCTTGTGTTTCAGGAGTTCTCTCACCCTCCTAGTCACCCAGGGTTTATTGTTGGGGAAGCAGCGCACAGTCTTGGTTGGGACTGCGACATCCATACAAAAATTGAGGTAGTCGGCTGTGCAATCAGTGATCTCCTCCAAGTTCTCACTGTCCTGCAGTACACTCCAGTGTGTGGACTGAAAGCAGTCTCTCAGCGCCTCTTCTGCCTCTGGAGTCCACACTCTGACAGTGCGTGTTGTGGTGGGGAGCCTCTGTACACTTGGTTTGTAAACGGGCTGTAGCTGTATTATGTTGTGGTCAGAGGAGCCCAGTGGGGGAAGGGGGGAAGCGTTGTATGCGTCCCTCACGTTTGTGTATAGTAGATCAATTGTCCTGTTTTTTTCTTGTAGCGCAGTCCACATGCTGATAAAAGTTTGTCAGTGTGTTGTTGAGAGTGACATGGTTGAAGTCGCCCGAAATTGCAAAAAAGGCGTCAGTGTGCTGTGTTTGCAGCCTGGCAACAGTAGCGTGGATGATGTCGCACGCTGTATCTGGGAGAGCCCGCGGCGGAATGTAGACGCAGATCACAATGGCGTGCGTGAATTCCCTAGGCAAATAATAGGGACGCAAACTCACAGCAACCAGTTCCAGATCCTTGCTGCAAAACGTCTCTTTCACAGTGACATGTCCTCGGTTACAATATCTCTCGTTGATGTAGACCAACAGTCCCCCACCCCTCTTCTTTCCCGCGAGTTTTGTATCTCGGTCCAGTCTTACCATACTGAAGCCGGGCAGTTCAACTTCAGCGTTCGTCACGTTGTTATTCAGCCATGTTTCGGTCAAACAGATCAAGCTGGCTTCACGGTACTCCCTCTGATCCTTAACCAGAGCAGCCAGCTCGTCCGATTTATTGGCTAGAGAGTTCACATTTCCCATTACAATCGCGGGAACAGGGGGCTTACATCTCCACTTGTTTTCCCGACGTTTAATACGTACGGCTCCTCCAGAGCGTCTTCCACGAAAACAAAACAAGTCCTTCGGAATGTTGGCTGGGATTGCGCATGGAGACTTGCGAAGTGCCATCAGCTGATTCCTTGAGTATGTAAGTCTCCCTTTGTCCGGACGAACTCCAAACTTATCCATATCCATAGGATATAATTTAAGACACCGTGTGGTGATCAGGATTAAAGAAAGAGATAAGTAGAAAAATACAAAAAGACGAAAAACAGAGACAAAACACGGAGCTACTCGACTTGCAGCCATTCACCAGGCGCACCGGAAACTGAGCACCAAAATATGTGGGTCCCATTCCATTTAATGATTTAAACACAAGTAGCCTTGCCTTAAAATCAATTCTGTAGCTTACTGGGAGCCAATGCAACAATCTTAAAATTGGAGTAATGTGGTCGAACTTCCTTGTTTTTGTAAGAACCCTTGCTGCTGTATTTTGTACAAGTAAGGCCCCTAAATTTAGAGACGTTTTTTATGTGATAAAATGCAGACTTAGTAATAGCTTTCATGTGACTGTTGAAGTTTAGGTCACTGTCAATGAGGACCCCAAGATTTTTAACTGTTTCCCTTGCTTTCAGTCCCTTCGTTTCAAGGATAGTAGCAATCTTTTGTCTCTCCTCTCTTTTCCCAAATATAATGACTTCAGTTTTATCTGTGTTCAGCTGGAGGAAATTGTGAGACATCCATTTGTTAATTTGGTCCATGCAATGATAGAGTGATTCAAGGGGGGTGTAGTCATTGGGGGACATAGATAAGTAGAGCTGGGTATCATCCGCAAAGCTATGGTAATTTATGGAGGTATTCTCGATAATGTGTCCCAGTGGCAACATATACAGATTCAACAGTAGTGGTCCCAGAATGGAGCCCTGGGGGACCCCACAATTCAGAGACATCGGTGATGAGGTATGTCTTCCAATGACGACAAAAAACGTCTTTGTTGAAAGTACGATTTTAACCAGTTGATCACTATGCCTGTAAAGCCAACCCAATGTTCCAGTCTATGTAGTAAGGCATGATCAACTGTGTCGAAAGCTGCGCTTAAATCTAGTAGCACCAAGACGGATGATTTGCCAGCATCAGAATTCAATCTTATGTCATTCAAAGCTTTAATAAGAGCTGTTTCAGTGCTGTGGTAGGCCTGATTAAAACGTATCAAGGTAGCTATTAGACATTAGAAAGGCAGTTAATTGGTTAAAAACTCTTTTCTCTATTATTTTACCCATGAATGGTAGATTGGATATGGGCCTATAGTTGTTTAGTACCAGTGCATCCAGGTTGTTCTTTTTCAGTAAGGGTTTCACAACTGCTTCTTTCAGACAGCCTGGGAATATGCCTGTTTGTACTGAGGTGTTGATGATCTGAAGTACATCTGGTGATATTAGATGTAAGATGTATTTGAAGAAGGCTGTTGGTAGAATATCTAAGTCAGATGTAGAGGAGCTAAGACTTTGTACCGTTCTATTAAGAATGTCCACATCAATTAAATGAAAATTCTCATGAGGTTAGGATTTAACTTCACCGTTGCAAGTTGGTCCGAATCTTGGGCCGGTTGCACATGTGTGAGTATGTTTGTACGTATTTTTTCAATCTTTCCTTTGAAAAAGGATGCGAACTCATTGCATTTGCTGACTGAGAGGAACTCAGAGGGCATTTGATTTGGGGGCCTTGCTAGCTTTTCGGGGGCAGTAACATCCATAATATGGGTCATCCTTGAATTAAAATTAACCACGAGATCATCTGCACTCTCTGCAGTTTGACTTTGGATCTCTGAAAGTGCTTGCTGAAAGAGTGAGGCTGTCTCACAGTT
The DNA here is from genome assembly GCF_034702125.1 of Engraulis encrasicolus. Classification (NCBI taxonomy): domain Eukaryota; kingdom Metazoa; phylum Chordata; class Actinopteri; order Clupeiformes; family Engraulidae; genus Engraulis; species Engraulis encrasicolus. Next base: position 796,124 of record NW_026945698.1, read on the forward strand.
GATTATACGTGATGACTTTAACAGATAGTCAGCAGAATAGACAGCGATTACAGATCAAAACAAAATGACTCTTGATGATTTGGAACAGAACTCAAAAATAATACCAATAATAATAAAGTTAAAATACAAAAGAAAACAGAACAGAATAATATTTTTTTAGATGAAAAGTTAGAAATCAGGAGTTTCGGGATTAGAAAAGAGAAGAAGAGAGGAGAGGATGAGAGGAAAGGAGAGGAGAGGAGGAGAGGTGAGGTGAGGTGAGGTGAGGTGAGGTGAGGGGAGGGGCGAGGAGAGGAGAGGAGAGGAGAGGGGAATAGAGGGGAGGGGAGGGGAGGAGAGGATGAGAGGAGAGGGGAAGAGGGGAGAGGAGAGGAGGCGTGGAGTGGAGAGGAGAGGAGATTAGAAAGGAGAGGAGAGGAGGCGTGGAGAGGAGAGGAGGAGAGGAGAGGGGAGGAGAGGAGAAGAGAGGTGAGGAGTGGAGAGGAGAGGAGGAGGAGAGGAGAAGAGGAGAGGAGAAGAGAGGAGTGGAGAGGAGAGGAGAGGAGAGAGAGGGGAAGAGAGGAGAGGAGAGGGTAGGAGGGGAGAGGAGAGGAGGCGTGGAGAGGAGAGGAGAGAGAGGAGAGGAGGTGTGGAGAGGGAGGAAGAGAGGAGAGGAGGTGTGGAGAGGGGAGGGGAGGAGAGAGGAGAGGAGAGAGGAGAGAGAGGGGAAGAGAGGAGAGGAGAGGGGAGGGGAGAGGAGAGGAGGAGAGGAGAGGGGAACGGAGAAGAGGAGAGAGGAGGAGGGGAGAGGAGGCGTGGAGAGGAGAGGAGAGGGGAGCAGAGGGAAGGAGAGAGAGGTCACCGTCTATAGAGAGAGATTCTACCAGCAGCAAAAATATGAGCTCCTTATAAAAGATGTTTTAACTACTGGTTTAGAGTCTAGTACAAGTGGCAAAAGTTATGAATATGAACATGAAGACTATGTAAACAAATTAGGCAAGGAAGTACAAGGATTACACCTATGGATTTCTTTTTATAACCTCCTATTAGAAGATCTGGGACTTCTTGGCTATCTGGCTAACAGGAACAACTGCCAACAACAGCAGCACTTCAAAACCCGCTCAGGGAAATTCAAGATCCATCCCATCCCATCCACCCAGAGTGACAACTACAAAGGGACCACAAAGGGACAAGAACGAGCAAAGGACACACAAAAAAGGGAAATTGAAAAATAATAGGAGGTAAGCCATAAAGTTATCTACAGCAGCACTATTAGCTAATATTTAGCCTCATGAAGCTAAAAACAAAGCTGAGGCAGGCAGAACCGGAGTCACTGCCTGTGAACATTTCATGACAGTTGGAAATGGCTACATTTAGGGGGCAGGGACAGAGCACACTTACCATCAGCTACCCTGCCACACTGACCAGTGAAGTGAAGAGGAAGAAATACAAAGAAAAATTACTAAGAGACTCTCCTGAAACATTGGTAGCAGACTTCATGGTCCTAAATGGCAAAGACACTGTATCAGATCTTGTGTTTTACACAGAGGACACAGATGCATGGCATCAGGCCATTAGCTCAACCAACAAGAACCTGAAAATGTGTGGGAATGGAGCAATGAGGCAACTCTATATTGACTCTAAGCCCAAATTCAACATTAATGTGTACAACAATGGGACTGTTATGATCCAGGGACATGAGAAAAGCCTGGAAAAGTTTGAAAACGACTTCCCCACACTTAAAAGGCTGGCAGAGAAAATCAAATCCCCCACTCCCTCCACTGTAACAGCAGCAGCAGCAGCAGAGCCCACAGCCCCTCCCCCCCCCTTCTCTCACTGCCCCTGCCCCTGTCCCTCCCTTTGCTCCTTCTCCATGCACGGCCACTGCTTCTCACTCCCCTCTGACACCCAGGTCTGCTGTGTCAGTGCAAAGGATCCAAGAATGCCTGACTTTAGTGGAGAAGGAAATAGCAGAGTTCAAGGAAAATTCAGCTATCAGAAAATGACGTCATCAGAGAGATAAAAGATGAACTTATGAACTTCAAGAGGGGAAATGAGATCAAGCTAAAGGCACTTGAATTAGGAATGGACAGTCTGAAAGACAGCAACAACACCCTGAATAGCGAAATGACACAACTAAAGGTGACACTAGAAGAGAAAGACAGCATTATTCAAAACCTGTCAAAACAGATTACCGCTCTGACAAACACCCTTGCAACACTAAAAGGGACACATGTACAAACAACAACAACAGGTGCACAGACAGACAACAACCTGGAAATGTTTATTTATGTCCCCATCGGGAGAATATTCCTCCTCACCCACCGACCTTACCCCACTACTGCCTACTGCACTAGGCACACCCACATCGAAAACGGGGTCAACTCCACCTGAACCATCCCTGACAACATGCACATCCACGCCTACACTCCTGCCTGTGACGACCACTGCTGAAACAACAGATCCACATACTCCGGGCCTATGTGGACCAGAGACGTCACCTGCACAGCAACCCCTGCCTGCTGCCTCAGCGCGAATGCCCCCAACCCTGCCTAGGACAACGCCGCCCCCACAACCAATGAAAACAGCCCTGCTCTTCGATTCAAATGACCGACATATTGACCCTCTAAAACTCTTCCCCACCCACAGAGTAGCCAAATTCTGGTGCCCCACTACAGAGACTGCCCTGAACACTCTTTGTCCATCCACCCTCAAGGATCCCCAAAATATAATCATCCATACAGGGACGAACGACCTACGATCAAAAGGGGAGGCCGTGGCAGAATCCCTGCATGTGGTGGCAATGAAAGCCCACAAACAATTCCCCACAGCAAACATAATCATTTCATCCCTCCTCCCCAGAAAAGACTTCCCCAAAGAATTGACCAACAAGATCAACAAGAAAATCGCTTCCTACTGCTCTGACATTCCAAACACTCGTGTTGCTCATCACCCATCACTCTCTGTGGAACACCTGTACGACCATGTACATCTCCACTCCAGTGCAATTGGACAGTTCGCAAAAAATCTTAAAGACACAGCATTAAACAGAACCTCACCTCCTCTCCGAGTCAGCACAGAGCCCCAGACCTGCGACAAAGAGCAAAGACCACACCACAGACATGGCGGACCACACAGGACACCCAGGACCCATCCCAGCATGTCCCGGCCCCCTCGCATCCAGGTTGGAGAAGCCCAGCAAGGTGGAGCACAGCCCAGTTGGATACCAGCCAGACCAACCCAGACCATCAGCACACAGCGAGGTCGACCCGAGCCAAGGAAAGCCCAGGCCAGCGCTCCTCCGTCAGGCCCTGGAGCACACCAACATGACCTGTGTCACCAGCCCAGGCCAACACACACTCCAGGTGCATATGGGACCAGCACCCCACCAGGCAGCTGTTTATGTTGCCAGGCCCCACAGGGCCACAGAACCTACGCAGACGTACTGCAAGGTCAAATACACCCGGCCTGCACTGACATCGGAGAGGTGAGGCAACTATTGCACCTCATCTTCAACAAACTCAGCTGAGACAGACAGTAAGGAGGTGAGAGGGGTAAGAGGGAGAGAGAAAGGGGGGGAAAAAACATGTAAATCTGTGTGTTATGTGACATACAACAGTTTCATTTTCTTGTTTTTTATTCATTCTATTTGTCACTTTCTATGACTTTAATGCCAAATCACATTTACACATATTAAAATCATTCTCTGTAAGTTCCTGGAATATCCAGGGACTTTATTCAACAACTTTTGGAGCAAAAAGCCTTAATCCAGATTTCTTATTGAATATCAAAAACCACGATATCATTGTTTTGTTAGAGACTTGGTGCAGAGCAGACGCTATTACTCACTGTCCCTCCGGGTATTATGAAATTATCTTACCATCCTTTAAAAACAAAAGCATAACACGTGGCAGAGATTCAGGGGTGGTCATAATTTGGATCAGGGAATACCTTTCACCCTATTTACATACTGTAAAAAGAGGACCCACTCACATATGGCTAAAATTGAACAAAGGCATTGCAAATGATAAAAATGACACATATCTACACTGTAAAACATTTCAAGCCAGTTTGACTTCCAAATCCAAGTTCCCCTGCTGCCTTAAGTTTGCAAGTTAACTGAACTTCAGGATTATTTTTGTATCAACTCAGAAATCAAAGTCTATAAAGTTGATCCAACTACAATGTTGTTGTTGTCTTAACATAATGTTCTTAGTCGTCAAAATTGATTGGACTTTGTAGCAATTGTTCAATGAAATTGATAGTGTAAGCTGAATTAAAAAGCCATTACAAATCACTTCACCTTCAGATGGAAAGTTTAAATAACACAATGATAGACATCATGTGATATATGATTGAAATTCCAAATTTATTTTAACTTGTATAGTACATTCAAAAAAGACTACCAAAACCAAGTTCCCCTGCTGCCTTGAAATTATAAGTCAAAACGTGAATTCAACTACATATTTGTTGTTCAAGTTCAATTTCACATATTAATACATACACAGATGGTTACTACCTTATACCACCAAAATTCATGACAAATCAGCTAGCCAAACAGGGCACGGGAGAAATTGGGGTTGCAGTAAGAAAACATTATGTTTTGGTAAGACTGATGGAGGGAGAAAGGATTTATGTAGAAGAAAATGTACTGTACAGAGCTGTGGTCTATTGGGCATTAAGCTTAATCTTGCAGGTTTGAATCTGTAACCATACATCAGTACCCTCATCCATGACTTCTGGGCCCTTAGGAATCTAATTCAAATATTACTCCAGGGACCGTTTTACCAATACCTAGTGTGATGTCATTGAAAAGAGTACAGTACATGACGTAGTACAAGTCCAAAACACTGTGTGGTCAACAGTCCATGTTTTGCGAACACACAAAAGATTCAGTCTTTTTCTTCACATTGAGCCCAACTAGCCAGTTGCCATGCCCCCTTTGAGATGAATGATGTCGACCTTGTGATGAATGATGAAAACTTGTAGCTGGCCTTTGTCTTTGATAAGCAGTCCAACTTGCATCCCTATCAGTCTCAAGCTGGTCTTCACCATGAACCTGAAAAGATAAAAATAAGAAAAAAATATATACTTATGTGTGAAACATTACTGCCATCACACACACACACACACACACACACACACACACACACACACACACACACACACACACACACACACACACACACACACACACACACACACACACACACACACACACACACACACATAAACAGGGTGTCCCGAAACACTTTAAACCAAAATACTGTATGTGTGCATTGTTTTTTTTCTTCAAAGTGTAAGAAAATGTGCACAGACATCATCTAACAGTTCTGTCTATTCTCAAAAATATGTCTTTAGGTTTACACTGTGAGACCTGCAACAGTCCTTGGAAGTGAATGCAGCAATTCCAAATGAATGCATAATATTACAAATAGAGTTGTATGTGGTAAAGTGTGCTGCCACTAGTGCCTGGATTAGAGTGGATGTCAGTTTGAGAATAGATGGTGACTAAACAGTCACATGATATTTAATTAACACCTACTTAACGATGTAAAGTGTGTGCATTATTTCCACACACACACACACACACACACACACACACACACACACACACACACACACACACACACACACACACACAGTATATGGGTGGACTATAACTGTTGTTAGACAAGAGAACGACCTAAATTAGGAAAGCATTTGTAAATATGAAGACTTACAGCATACTGCAGGAATCCTCTTGAAAGCGTGGGAGTTGATGTAGAGCTGTGCAGTAGTTTTGGTTTGTGTCCTGCAAAAACAGGTGAGTGTAGTTGTAAGTGATTAGGATTACCTTGAATCCAAACTACTAGTGTAACATTACTGCCATCTCTCTCTCTCTCTCTCTCTCTCTCTCTCTCTCTCTCTCTCTCTCTCTCTCTCTCTCTCTCTCACACACACACACACACACACACAATGGGCAATTAAACAATGTGTTATTAGTCAATAGTATAACAGCATGAATGTTCACCAGAGGTGTCAATCCTGGCATAAGTAGACAAATCCCCTACCACAGTTGCTTGTGCATCAGTTACATTTATACAGGTTTAGGAAAGTATTTGTAAAGTCTTACGTCGTACTGGAGGATTGCTCTGAGTCAATGTAGAGCTGTTGTCCTCTGCTTTAGGTCTGTGTCCTGCAAAAACAGGAGAATGTAGATGAATAGTACGTATTACATTGAATCACAATCTCTGTACATATTGATAGAAAAACACAGCATAGAACATAATTACATTCCATACAGTCACTAGAGTACAGTAGGCTACCTACCTGTTTTCAGTTTCTCTCTGAAGAACCTCAAGCCAACCCAGAAAGAATGGATAGGTCCCATGAAGGTCTGTGGTAGCAGTCTTGTGGAACACCGTTAGCTGAAGCAGATAAATAACAGGAAAGAAAAGAATAATGTATAAGAGATGGAGACATAAAAACAACTGGGGATTGAAGTTTATGTGAATGAATATGAATGAGAACAGCTAATTAATGTGGGTTATATTGCTCAAATAACAGAATACATTATATGCCACATTCATTAGACAGATGTACCTGTATTACTCATTAAACACACTCCATGGCCTCAATGTAGTTCAGAATCTTCTTCTTCCTCTTCGGTGAGAATGTTCCCATCAGCTCTATTGTCAGACCCCATCATCCGTTGGTAGAAGCATGAAGCACCCTGTAGTTAAAACACACAATAGTTCTCTTGTAATATTAAGTTTTTACACGCTTTTCCTCTTGACTATGTTGTCTACCGAATGTGTTATAGCATTGAACGCTGAAAGCATCGCTTCAAAAGGCACATTGCCGCAATGGTTAACTGACATGTTTAAAATAGCCAATAATGTCCTTCAGCAGTAGGCCTGTCTGAGTTTGACTTCGATTAAAATGAAGTAAATAAACAGCCAAGATTATTCACCGAGATTTCCTTTGAGGTAGTCTGAATAAAATTCCACAGGGTGACTTTTTAAATGGTAGGCCTAGTTCTAATGCCGTGTAAAAAACGGTGCGTAAAACATGTTCCGATGAGGTCCCCTTTCACAACGCTGGGTGTTCGGACACAATTACACAACCATGTAGCATAGCAATCTGACGATTGGCCATTTGGAACTACAAACTCATGAAATGTGGATAACCTGCCATTTGAAATAAGCAATTACCATTTCGTTCATGACCGGTTTCTCCTACATTAAACATTTCATATTTTGTGCGCAACATAGCTAGTGTTAGGCTAGTGAGCCCACCATACCAGAGATATTTTTAAAAAATGTATCCTTTTGGGCTTCAGTTTAACCGATAGGCACATGTTACATCACTGATTCTGACAATTAAAAATAGTTTAACTTACCGGTCAAAGACTGGATGTGGCTCAATCGCCATGGAGAGTGCGAGTTAAATCCAGTCCCTTTGGAGCATTTGACGGTTGGTGTTGAGGTCCTTAATTCCATTGCTAACGACGGCTGTCTTCTTCCGCGCTTCGGTGCAGCTGTGATTTCTTATTTTTGCCCGAGAATCGAGTTTCGCGGTGTTATTAAGCTATTAGTAAACCATTTCCATTCTTCAGGGCCGGCTTATTTGACTCAGCATTCAGCAAACAGACGTTCCAACTTCATGCTGCATGCATGTTGTTTAGCCCCACCCCCACTGATTCGCGGTTATTTCCATTCAAACCTTTGACTTTCAAAACCAAGTTCAACCAAACCATGGAACTTCAACTCAATGGATTTCTCAGAGTTAAATATTCCCGCCTTTCCCTCTCTTTCTTTTTTTCAACGGCTGACTTGCCAACCTAAGTTCATTCAACACTTCAAATCTGCCAGAACTATCAAATAATCAACACAATAGGCATGTGTAAGTTGTATTAGAGAAAAAACTTCCTCACTTAAGTTAAATATTGAGGACTTATCAGAGGTCATTGTGTTGAAGAGACCTAGTAAGTGGTTTTAACTAAGCGAGGCTGCAATGTTTTACAGTGTATATATGTGCCATATACGCCCCACCAGCAGAATCACCATACTACAATGAAGAGTTCTTTAACAAACTCAACCATGAATGCAACCATTACCAGGCCCAGGGAAGTGTGTTGCTATGTGGAGACTTCAATGCCAGAACAGGCCTAGAAAATGAAATCATTGACATAGATGAGAAAGATGATGCATTTATTATGCTACCAAATTTGGAAAATCCATTTAAAAAATCAAGACACAACCCTGATCCTGTCACGAATAAAAATGGTAGAGAGTTAGTGCATCTCTGTCGAGGCCTGGGCCCTGTACTTCCTTAATGGTAGGATGAAAGGGGACTCATTAGGCCGGTTCACTTATTGCTCACCTCTTGGGTCTAGTGTAGTGGACTATGCAATTACTGACATGGACCCCAGCTCCATAAACGCATTCACTGTAAGACCACAGCTACCACTTTCAGATCACTGCCAAATCAATGTCTTCCTTAAAAGAACAAAAAACACAACAGCAGTTACAAAGAAACTGGTTGAACTCAATCCACCATACAAATGGACAAATGGCAGTGAAACTGAATTCATTAATGCAGCAAACTCAATTGAAATCACTAACAATATTAATCATTTTCTTCTGACCAAATTCGAACCAAATCAATCTGACGTCAATCGGGCAATAAGTAAAGTCACTTTACTATACCACAATATTGCAACAAAAGCAAACCTACGGAAAAGAAACCTAAAACATAAAAGTAAACCCAAAAAAGAGAAATGGTTTGATAAGGACTGTGAAGCGAAGCGAAAGCATGTCAGACAACTGTCAAATCAAAAATATAGACAACCACATAAAGCTGAAATTAGAGAGAGTTATTGCAAAAAACTGAAAGAGTATAAATCCATAATTCGAAAAAAAAAAAAAAAGAAAAACACTATGATGAAACCCTTGCAGAAATCGAAAACTCCATAAGGGAAAATCAATTTTAGGAAAAATGGAATAGCCTGAACCCAAAACAAAGGCAAGAAACACCGCTGAAAGATGGAGAAATATGGAAAACATACTTTGAAAGCCTGTATGAAAACATTATACCAAATAATCTCACAATTGGCCAACAAATCATCAAAGAAAAATTACACTCTCTAGAAAAGATTATAAAAGATAATCACAGCCCTCTTGACTATGAAATCACATTAGATGAATTACTGGACACACTCCACAAACTGAAATCTAAAAAAGCATGCGGTCCTGACAACATCAGAACTGAAATGCTGAAACACAGCACTTCTGAGCTGCATAGGGTGCTTTTGAAACTATTTAACCTTACTCTCCAAGCTGGCTGTTTTCCTGAGGTCTGGAACAGGGGGCTTATTTCCCCAATATTCAAGAGTGGAGACAAATTCGACCCCAACAACTACCGAGGCATCTGTGTGAACAGTAACCTGGGGAAGGTTTTCTGCTGTATTCTAAACGCCCGTATACAGTCCTTCCTTATCAAACACAATGTCTTGAGTAATAGTCAAATTGGATTCCTACCAAAACACCGTACTACTGACCATATTTACACCCTACACACCCTAATCAACAAACATGTTCTCCAAAAAAACAAAAACAAAATGTTTGCCTGTTTTGTCGACTTTAGAAAAGCGTTTGATTCAATCTGGCTTGATGGACTGTTTTACAAAATATTGCAAAGTGGTGTAGGGGGTAAAACATACGACTTAATCAAAAGCATGTATTCGGACAACAAATGTGCCATAAAAATTAATAATGGCAGAACAGACTACTTCACTCAAGGGCGCGGGGTGAGACAGGGCTGTAGTTTGAGTCCTGCTTTGTTCAATATCTATATTAATGAGTTAGCGGTGCAACTGGAACAATCTACAGCCCCTGGACTCCCCCTAAACAACATGGAAGTTAAATTCCTGCTCTTTGCAGATGATCTGGTGCTGCTGTCGCCCACAAAAGAAGGGCTACAACAGCACCTGGAGACTCTAGAGCATTTCTGTCAGAACTGGGCCCTGACAGTTAACTTGGCAAAAACAAGGATTGTGATCTTCCAGAAAAAACCCAGACTGCAGGCAACCAGACACCTTTTCACTCTAGGAGACACCGCCCTAGAACATTCATTATCATATAACTACTTAGGCCTGACACTCAGTGCCTCTGGAAGCTTTGACCTTGCAGTGAATGCGCTAAAAGAAAATAGTTCAGCGGATGGGACACACAAAAGGGCCTTATCGTGCACTTTTGAGTAAAAGCATGAAAATTGGTACACATATCCTTCTTGATATGCTGATTAATGTTAGCGTTGGAGGCGTCGCTAAAAATGCATCGTTTTCAAGATGGCCGCCAAATTCAATATGGCCAACCCATATTAATGAATCTACCTGATATTTGGTAGTAAAATCCTGAAAATCGGTACACATATCCTTCTTGATATGCTGATTAATATTAGCATTGGAGGCGTTGCGAAAAATTTAGCATTTTCAAGATGGCCGCCAAATCCAATATGGCCCACCCATATTAATGAATCTTCTTGACACTTGGTATTAAAAGCATGAAAATTGGTACACATATCATTCTTGATATGCTGATAAATATTACCATTGGAGGCATTGCTAAAAATGCTGTATTTTCAAGATGGCCGCCACATCCATTATGGCCAACCCATATTAATGAAGCTACCTGACAGTTTGTAGTAAAGGCATGGAAATGTGTGCACAGTTACTTTTTCATATTTTGATTGATAAAAGAACTCGATACTTTGCAAAAAAGTTTAAATTTCAAGATGGCTTCCAAATCAAATATGGCAAACGCATTTTAATTAATCCTTCAGGCAATTTTGGGAAAACCATGGAAACTGGTACACATTTACTTCTTGATGTGCTCATTAATATTAGAAATTGAGGCATTGTGGGAAAAAACACATTTTCAAAATGGCCAACTAAGATAGTGTTTATAAGAAAATACATATTTTTCTACAAAAATATTTTGGCATTGCATATAATTAACACTCACAAAATACCATTGAAAAGTATTAAACATTATTGGCATGTTATCAAATGAAGTGATGCATATGTTATGGTTTTGCCCAAACTGTGTCTGCCACCACCACAATAGATTATTTTCTGTAATGTGATAACTTTAGAATAGGTGCACCCCACCTCTTGTGTTCTACCACTCTATAATAGGTACATGAACTTAAGTGTTAAAGCCTTACACTTTGAAGATTGTTGACTTTGTTTGCATTATAGGTTTTGTACAGATGGACAGATATGTATGAAATGTTCTCTGCTAATACTCTTCAATCGGTACACTGATTGCATTCTTGAGGCCTCAAATAGGTAATACGGCAGTAGCGTTATGTACAAATCCAAGACTTTTGAGGGGCTTGTGGGATGTACAGCACCTCTAGCGCTTAGTGATAACTGCATAGGCCTTGTACAAATTCCAAAAGGGCCAGGATTTCAAGATTGCTAGACAGAAAGTTAACTTGATTTGTTAATTCATGGACATTGTTATGATTGCTTACTTCAAAGAAACTAATAGTTGATGACTACTTCTAGCTGCACAAGGTTTTCAAACAAACTGCAATCCTGCACCCAATGCAAGTTGTATGGTAAGCTTATATCTTGCCTGGTTAACACAAGTTGATCTCACAAGTGATATAATCTGGTGGTTATAGGTCGTTAAGAATGTAGTATTTGACATATGTGTAGCCCATATCCAATTGTATCTATTCAAACAAACTGCAGCCATCGCCTTTACACCCCTACTCTTTCTCCTGATTGCACCCTAAGATCTGTTACCCTCACTGAGGGATGGAATCCATGCTACATTTCAAATCAGAACAATTGTGTTAAGTAGTAGGATTTCACAGGCTATGGTATATACTATGGCCAACACAATCAAACTGCCAATAATGCCTAATTAAAAGATTGACATAAACTTTGAATAAATGGTGAATGGCACAGTTGGAACATGATGGCCATCAAAAAGTCAACTCAGGGTATGTAAAATATAACTTGAGTGAAAAGTTTACATGTACAGTATTAGGATTCATTTCTAGACCATGATAATGATGTGAAGATTTTGGTGTGTGTCTGTGTGTGTGTGTGTCTGTGTGTGTGTGTGTCTGTGTGTGTGTGTGTGTGTGTGTGTCTGTGTCTCGCGTGACAACCGGTGCCGTACGGCAGTCTGCACACTGTGCACAGCTGGTGTGTGAATGTGTATGTATGCGTGTATGTCTTTTTTCAAAGCGCTTTGAGTAAACTTCATAGTTGTGATACTGTGCTACATAAATACATATTGCAATGTATTGTATTGTAATATGGGTCAGTCATATTTGATTTTTGTTCATGGCCCCTAATATGAATAAGCATCTAATGTAAAGAAGTAACTATGTGTACCAATTGTCATGCTTTTACCACAAATTACCAGGTAGTTAATATGGGCTGGCCATATTTGATTTGGCGGCCATCTTGAAAACAGTATTTTTTTTCCCCGCGACGCCTCCAATGCTAATATTAATCAGCATATCAAGGAGATGTGTACTGATTTTCATGCTTTTACCACCAAGTGTCAGGTAGATTCATTAATATGGGTTGGTCATATTGGATTTGGCGGCCATCTTGAAAACGATTACTTTTTTGTGACTCCTCCAATGCTAATGTTAATCAGCATATCAAGAAGGATATGTGGACCGATTTTCATGCTTTTACTACCAAGTCTTAGGTAGATTCATTAATATGGGTCGGTCTTATTGGATTTGGCGGCCATCTTGAAAACGATGAATTTTGCGCAACGCCTCCAACGCTAAACTTAATCAGCATATCAAGAAGGATATGTGTACCGATTTTCATGCCTTTACTACCAAGTGTTAGGTAGATAGGTAGATTCATAAATATGAATTGGCCATATTGGATTTGGCGGCCATCTTGAAAATTAATAATTTTTTCATGACGCCTCCAATGCTAATGTTAATCAGCATATCAAGAAGGTTATGTGTACCGATTTTCATGCTTTTACTACAAAGTGTCAGGTAGATTCATTAATATGGGTCGGCCATATTGGATTTGGCGGCCATCTTGAAAACTAGGATATGTGTACCGATTTTCATGCTTTTACTCAAAAGTGCACGATCAAATCACCCATCCGCTGGACTAAAAAGGTCGTAGAGCTCTCTACGCTATCAAACAAAACTTTTACAAAATTCAAATTCCAATTAAAATCTGGTGTAAAATATTTGACAGTGTCATTATGCCTATTGCATTATATGGATGTGAAGTATGGGGCCCACTCAGTAAGCTAGATTACACTAGATGGGACAAGCATCCCATAGAATCCCTACATGCAGAATTTCTCAGAAATATCCTCAGAGTCCAAAGAAAAACTCCCACAAATGCATGCAGGGCAGAATTAGGCAGATTCCCATTGGCGATAAATATACAAAAAAGATCCCTAAAGTTTTGGACACATCTAAAATTCAGTGAAGAAAACACTATAAAGTCCCAAGCAAGTTAAA
>NW_026945699.1:0-38230 GCF_034702125.1 Engraulis encrasicolus
GGTTCGATTTTTGTTTTCATTGCATTGTGGTGGTAGGCACACAAGTTTGATAAAATATAAAAAAAATAATAGGCTAATAAAATAGGCAGACTAAACTAAACATCTGCCCAGTTACACGAAAGGTCTGCATGGATTGAACGTAAGGTCCTTAGGTCTTCTACGAAAAATCCTCAGGTACTGCACGAAACGCCCCATGCCTTCTACGAATGGTCCAACGTTTTGTTCGAATGGTCCCCTCTCAACAATTCATTAGACGAATCGTCTCGAATTCGTTCATCTTACACAACAGAGTATGTGTAGGCACATTTAAACTACCATGATGGGAATGAGTGTTTGTGAAATTTGCTTTTGAGTATTAAGTGTGTGCATGTACAATTTCTGCCTAACTACTTGAAAAATATGAAGCCCCGTGTTTGTTTACGGCCAGGGCCATCTGGGGCCTGTACTACAAAGCTGGTTCAGGATTATTAAATCAGGTTAAGTTAAGAGGTAAATTATATAATAGCCCTGTTGTCTGTGTCAGTGTAGAGATGCACAAGCATATTCCCCCTCCATTAAAATGTGTCATGATTAGGCTATACTAAGTGTGCGGTGGTACATTTGATAAACATCTAACAATCAGAGTGCTGGGGACTTTTCCCAGTCTGTTCCTATAGGCTACTACACAACTGGTTCAGGATAAGTTAACCCTCAAGCGACCGGCCTGTTTTTGCGACTAATCTGACCGAGCGGGGTCATTAATGACCCCAAGGAGTTTATATAGAAATACCACTATGTAAATTATTTTTGGGGGTTCATTCAAATTTATTTACATCTTGTTGACAGGTCATTAGCTGGGAAAATTAGGCCTTTCGTCCTACCGCACTTTTCTCTGTGGATTACTGACCAGAAGCCCTATTGGAAGAAATTAAAACATGGGGCCACGTCAATTTTTGCCCAGAATTCAATATGGCCGCCATTTTCCAAAATGACTTGTTTTCATGCATTATTACATTGTACTATAAGGTGATATTCATGAAAGATTAACTACTTTCAGCACTATTCTGTCCTATTCCCATATATGTTTACAAAGGTTGACTAAACTAAAACAAATGAAAATAAAGTTGGCCACCTTGCAATATCCAAAGGAAAGTGCTGAAAATAATGATTGAAATGCACATACAGAGTCTATGGCTGGGAAAATTAGGCCTATTGTCCTGTCAGGGTTTTCACAGTGGATTACAGACCAGAAGGCCTATTGAAAAAGATTAAAACTTGGGGCCATCTATGTCCTCCAAAATTCAAAATGTTCTGTTTTTCAGAATGGCAGACTTTCACACATTTTTCTCAATGCTGTAAGGCCATAATTATCAATAAACATTACCTATTTTTCAGTTAAATTGTCCTATCTCCTTACAGACGTGAGTATAAAGGTTTTCTAGAAAAAGGCATGAATGTATGTATCTTGCCACTTTGAAATATCCAAAGGAATCCTGCCTGTGTGTCTGTGTGTGTGTGTCGTGTGTGTGTGTGTGTGTGTGTGTGTGTGTGTGTGTGGTGTGTGTGTGTGTGTGTGTGTGTGTGTGTGTGTGCATGCGCTTGTGTGTGTTTGAGTGTGCGTGCGTTTGTGTGTGTGTGCGTGCGTTTGTATGTGCGTGCGTGCCTGAGTGCGCTTTTCTCAAGTGTGTGTTGCCAGTGTGCTTCTTTACATACACTGACAGACACAGTAGACCGGGTGTGTGTGTGTTTTGGGGGGGGGGGGGGTGGTAGCGGCTAAGGTGAGGGGGTAGGGAGGACCGAATTATGTGGAGCAGGGGGGTAAATAAGGGGGTGAACGAGGGTAGGGGGGCCAGAGTGGGGGGTGGGGGGAATGAGTCAGGGTTGAATTAGGGGGTGGGGGGCAGTTTATTGTGTGGGGGGATGAGTGAGGTGGTGGGGGGGAATATATGGGGGGTTCAGGGGGGCAGAAGAGTGTGAGTGTGTGTGTGTGTGGGGGGGGGGGGTTAAGTTGAGTCGGAGGGGGGGGGGGGGGGTGACCTGCCAAACTTTTCACATTGGATGAGGGGTGGGCGAGTATTTTTGTGGGGGGGTGGGGGGGGGAATGAGTCAGGGGAGGTGAGCATAGGGGGAAGAATAGTAGGGGGTGAGTGAGGGGTGGGGGGCAGAGTAGCATGGGGGGGATGAGTGAGGGGGTTGGGGGGCAGATAGTGTGTGGGGGGTGGGTGGTCCAGAACAGTGTGTGGGGAGGAGATGAGGGTGGGGGAGGCAGAATAGTGTGTGGGGGAAAGACACTGTAGAGCAGGGGAAAAATGAGAGGGGGATACGCATGGGCACACACGCACGCAGGTGCGCGCTGCCTTTTATAAGCCCCCGAAGATGGTGGGAAAAGGTAGCTTTTGCCTTTGGCAGGGATTGCAATAGTATTTCGATGGAATATACTCTGCGAGGACATATCCCGTAGAGAGTAGTTGAACGAGGGACCGAAGAAGACCTTCACCTTTGCGCCCTCTCCTTCAAGAGCATAGAGATAACATCAGTCAAACATTTCTTTGTTTTTGGTGGAGTCCTGTGTCACAATGACAATAGGAGTTGGCGTTTCCCAGCTGGGCTTTCACTTGTCACTTCATCTCGTCATTAATGACCCCGCTCGGTCAGATTAGTCGCAAAAACAGGCCGGTCGCTTGAGGGTTAACTTATCCTGAACCAGTTGTGTAGTAGCCTATAGGAACAGACTGGGAAAAATTCCCAGCACTCTGATTGTTAGTCTAGAGATGTTTATCTAATGGGCCACCGCACACTTACTGTATAATCATGACACATATTAATGGAGAGGGAATATGCTCATGTGCATCTCTACACTGACACAGACAACAGGGCTATTATATAATTTACCTCTTAACTTAACCTGATTTAATAATCCTGAACCAGCTTTGTAGTACAGGCCCCAGATGGCCCTGGCCGTAAACAAACACGGGGCTTCATATTTTTCAAGTAGTTAGGCAGAAATTGTACATGCACACACTTAATACTCAAAAGCAAATTTCATTAACTCTCAAGGAGTTTATATAGAAATACCATTATATAAATTATTTTTGGGGGTTCATTCAAATTTATTTACATCTTGTAGACAGGTCATGAGCAGGGAAAATTAGGCCTTTCGTCCTACCGCACTTTTCTCTGTGGATTACTGACCAGAAGGCCTATTGGAAGAAATTAAAACATGGGGTCACGTGAATTTTTGCTCAGAATTCAATATGGCTGCCATTTTCCAAAATGACTTGTTTTCATGCATTATTACATTGTACTATAAGGTGATATTCATGAAAGATTAACTACTTTCAGCACTATTCTGTCCTATTCCCATATATGTTTACAAAGGTTGACTAAACTAAAACAAATGAAAATAAAGTTGGCCACCTTGCAATATCCAAAGGAAAGTGCTGAAAATAATGATTGAAATGCACATACAGAGTCTATGGCTGGGAAAATTAGGCCTATTGTCCTGTCAGGGTTTTCACAGTGGATTACAGACCAGAAGGCCTATTGAAAAAGATTAAAACTTGGGGCCATCTATGTCCTCCAAAATTCAAAATGTTTTTCAGAATGGCAGACTTTCATACATTTTTCTCAATACTGTAAGGCCATAATTATCAATAAAGATTACCTATTTTTCAGTTAAATTGTCCTATCTCCTTACAGACGTGAGTATAAAGATTGTCTAGAAAAAGGCATGAATATATATATCTTGCCACTGAAATATCCAAAGGAATCCTGCCTGTGTGTGTGTGTGTGTGTGTGTGTGTGTGTGTGTGTGTGTGTGTGTGTGTGTGTGTGTGTGTGTGTGTGTGTGTGTGTGTGTGTGTGTGTGTGTGTGTGTGCATGCGCTTGTGTGTGTGTGTGTGCGTGCGTTTGTGTGTGTGCAGGGCTGTAGTGGTCAAATTAGAGGTGGGTAAACTATGAATTTTTTGATCAGACAGACCGTGAAGCGACGCGACGCGACACAGCACAAAGCAACGCAAGGTGTCGTGAATCTGTATTGCTGTCCTGGCCATATTCCATGACGTTATCAGTTAAAGTCATATTAAATCAATGACAGTCAACAAATGTGTTTGTAGTTTGTAGTGTGTTTCAACAGTAAAGAAAAGTATGTGTAGAGTAAGAACTATCTACAGTAGATATGGTGTGTGTGTGTGTGTGTGTGTGTGTGTGTGTGTGTGTGTGTGTGTGTGTGTGTGTGTGTGTGTGTGTGTGTGTGTGTGTGTGTGTGTGTGTGTGTGTGTGTGTGTGTGTGTGTGCGCGTCTCCTCTCGCACTACCTGTTTCTTCATCTCCTATTTCAGGGGTACCCAACCTTTTTTAACCGAGATCTACTTTTGAAATTGATGGTCGGCCGTGATCTACCAAGTCAAATCTAAGGATGTCAGTATGAACATTTAAGATCACCATTTATTAATCAGCATTATTATGAACAAAATGTTTCTAGTAGGCTACTATGGCCGTATCTTTTCAGTGTGTTTTTAAAGTGTGTTGAATAGCCTATGTGTTTGCAGCACTGATAGTATGCAGACATAATTTCAGTCCTAAACAAGTCCTAAACAACTGAAACAATTTCAAAATGATCAATATTTTGGTGATTATCAAATGCCTTCAGTGGTACAAATTAAAAATGGCTCAGAAATGCACTATTTGTTATGGGTAAATAGTGTAGGCTAGTTACTTTCAATCTACTAAGAGAGAGAGAGAGAGAACTCATTGGATTGGTTAACACCCCTGTTAAGAGTGAGGTTTTTTTTTCAGCTCTCTGGGACAGTAGCACAGCAAAGGCTTTCTATTGCTGAGTTTGGCCAATAGTTTTTTCCACAACTGGAGCAAGAAACAGCACAAATTGAAGTGAATTCCACATGTCAACTACTAACATTTCCCTTACACGCAGCACGCGATGTAAACGCAGTTAGCGATGCATGCGATTAGCGATTTGGACGAAGATCCTCGCATCTCGCCGCGTCATAACGCATCGTTGCGCACATGTTCTGTTACTCACCCGATGTTACATGTTTGCACACATGAACCAACGGCAATACCCCCACAGTCACTGCCTAATGCTTTCCCCTCATTCTGTGTTACCCTGGGACTAATTATCTAACCAATACAGTACCAGCAGCTTGCTACATAACCTACTGTTGAAAGCACTGACTTCTAGAAGTCAGTGGTTGAAAGACAGTTATTTATAAAGCACATTTAACGACTCACGTATATTGATCTCTGTCAGTCTTACTTTGTACTTGAGGCCTTTTGCTGGCATCTGCGCAAGAGGAAGCACTGGATGGTCTCTTCAAATATCTCCTAATACTAATATCCATGATGATTAACTTTGAACAGTTAGGCAGGCAACTAGGCTACACAACGTGAATGTGTTTACATATTCCCTGGATCCTGATTGGTTCTCTCCGCTGCAGCCGACAGGCACTGATTGGAAGGTCACGTACCCGAATACAGAGCAGATGAAAATGATTCCTAAGCGTTAAGTATGTTCAACAATATTTTTTAAATGACACCAAATTTATTTTGGATTATTCCAACGGCAGATCACAAGGCGCAGGGAACTTTGACGTGCGTAATTGCCATTAAGAGCTGAGTAAACGCTATTTAGAGGTGGGTAAACGCTATTTTGAGGTGGGTAAACGCTATTTCCTAAATACCAGAGGTACGTAAACGGCGTTTACGTGCGTTTACCCTCCACTACAGCCCTGAGTGTGTGTGCGTGCGTTTGTATGTGCGTGCGTGCCTGAGTGCGCTTTTCTCAAGTGTGTGTTGCCAGTGTGTTTCTTTACATACACTGACAGACACAGTAGACCGGGTGTGTGTGTGTTTGGGGGGGGGGGGGGTAGCGGCTAAGGTGAGGGGGTAGGGAGGACCGAATTATGTGGAGCAGGGGGGTAAATAAGGGGGTGAACGAGGGTAGGGGGGCAGAGTGGGGGGTGGGGGGAATGAGTCAGGGTTGAATTAGGGGGTGGGGGGCAGTTTATTGTGTGGGGGGATGAGTGAGGTGGTGGGGGGGAATATATGGGGGGTTCAGGGGGGCAGAAGAGTGTGAGTGTGTGTGTGTGTGTGTGTGGTGGGGGGGGGGGTTAAGTTGAGTCGGAGGGGGGGAGGGGGGGTGACCTGCCAAACTTTTCACATTGGATGAGGGGTGGGCGAGTATTTTGTGGGGGGGTGGGGGGGGGAATGGGTCAGGGGAGGTGAGCATAGGGGGAAGAATAGTAGGGGGTGAGTGAGGGGTGGGGGGGGGCAGAGTAGCATGGGGGGGATGAGTGAGGGGGTTGGGGGGCAGAATAGTGTGTGGGGGGGTGGGTGGTCCAGAATAGTGTGTGGGGGGGAGATGAGTGAGAGGGTGGGGGAGGCAGAATAGTGTGTGGGGGAAAGATACTGTAGAGCAGGGGAAAGATGAGTGTGGGATATGCGCGGGCACTCACGCACGCAGGTGCGCGCTGCCTTTTATGTCCCCGAAGATGGTGGGAAAAGACAGCTTTTGGCCTTTGGCAGGGATAGCAATAGTATTTCAATGTAATGTCCTCTGGCAGGACATATCCCGTAGAGAGTAGTTGAACGAGGGACCGAAGAAGACCTTCACCTTTGCGCCCTCTCCTTCAAGAGCATAGAGATAACATCAGTCAAACATTTCTTTGTTTTTGGTGGAGTCCTGTGTCACAATGACCATGGGAGTTGCCGTTTCCCAGCTGGGCTTTCACTTGTCACTTCACTAGACAAAGAGCTCCAAACAAAATCAATGGGAGCACTCAAGAGTTATGGGCTCTGGGAGTTTTGAGAGTTTATGGCAATAAAAAGTGAGAGAGGGACTGCCTCTTTGAACTGACCGGCTCGCCAGTGGGACCACTCACTCTGCTGAAAAAAAGACTCAAATGCATCGTAACACCATCGATATACTGTAACATTACAGAGAGCATTAAGTAACAAACTAAGACTTGGTCATTACAGTTTTGGTGACATCTATGTCCTCCAAAATTGAAAATGTTCTGTTTTTCAGAATCGCACACTTTCACACAATTTTTTTTTTATTAGAGACTTAATTCACAAGTTACAATATAGAAGTTTGAATTATTGTTCTCCAAGTTTTTTTTTTTTAACAATGCAACACAGGAACAAGTGAATATTATGTACAGTTGTGGTTCTTAATTGACAATATCATCGTACATAATCCACAAAAAATACAAAACAAACAAAAACAAAATCCCACCCCCCACCCTAAGATAACAACACAACATACCAACAACAAACAGAGGAGATTGTCTACTTGCATATCACTAGGAAATAGTGCTATAGAGAAGGGAGAGTAGATTAAGAGTTATTACATGTATTAGTTGGTTACATGTATTGGCCTATTAGCATCAAGATAATGGACAAAGGGATCCCAGATTTTTTCAAAATTACGTGTTCTATCTCTGAGGGAAAATCTAATTTCCTCAAGATGTAGGGTGTTAGTGAGCTCGTTAAGCCATGCTTGTAGGGAAGGAACTTGTTGTTTCTTCCAAAAGGTAAGTATAAGCTTCTTAGCTGTCAGTAGTCCATATGATACAAATTGCTGTTCATGTGTTGTGAGTTTGTATGACTGATCTGACCACCCCATGAGTATAAGAAGAGCATCTGGTTCAAGAGGTTTTTGAGTGACTTCAGTGAACACTTTAAAAATGCCCTGCCAGTATCCTTGTAGGTTGGGACAGAGAACAAAAGCAATGGGCTAGTGACCCTTCACCAGAACCGCATTTGTCACACATTAGAGAAACACTAGGAAATAATTTGTGTAATTTTGTCTCGGAGTAGTGATGTCTGTGTAGTATTTTAAATTGGATAAGGCAACGTCTTGCATTTATCGAGCACTGTTGAATTTCTTCTAGGCTTATTTTCCAGTCTCCATCAGATATCTCTAACCCCAGCTCCTCCTCCCAGGCTTCCTTGATTGCGCTTGTGGAAGGCAGGTCAAGATTCTGTAGGCTATAATAAAAGGATGAAATGGATTTGCTATGCCTAAGACATTTATCTAGACAGGAGGGGCTGGCTGTTGCAAAGTCCTCCGAGTGTGTCTGTACATAGTTTCTAATTTGCAGGAATCTAAAAAAGTTATTCTTGTGCAGACCATATGTCTCCTGGATTTCTGTAAAGGTTGCAAATTTCCCATTTAAATAGAGGTTCCCAATGCGCTTTATGCCCACATCCTTCCAATGTTTAAAGCCATTGTCCATCGTTGAAGGTAAAAAGGATGGGTTATTTGTGATGGGGAGTAAAAAGGACAATGAGTTTTCATTAAATGCCGTTTTTATTTGCTTCCATACCCTAATTGTACTGTGAATAATGAAATTATCTCTGTAGAAAGACTTTTTAAGAACGGTTGGAGAGAGTAGTATTGATGTTAGGTCATAGGGAGTGCACTGGTCTTTTTCAAGTTCCTTCCACGCTTGATGCTCATTATCATTATTAAATAATAATAAAGCTATAACCCTGAGGCTACAGGCCCAGTAGTAAAGTTGGAAAGAAGGAAGAGCCAGACCTCCTTCAGATCGTGGTTTGCAAAGGTGTGCTTTTCTGATCCTGTGGTTTTTGTAATGCCAGATAAAGGGCATAATTAGTGAGTCAAGTTGCTTAAAGAATGCTTTAGGCAGAAAGACTGGAATGTTTTGAAGCAAATATAGTAACTGGGGGAGAAAAATCATCTTAATTGTACTGACCCTTCCAATTAAAGAGATGGGAAGTGTTCTCCAAAACTGAATATTTGATTTTAATTTCTCCAATAAAGGAGGGTAGTTAGCTGCAAACAAAGCTTTTGGCAATTTTGTAACAACAATTCCAAGATAGATGAATTTGTCCTTAGATATTTTAAATGGTAGATGTGAAAGTTGTGAAGGGTCTATCAACCCAACTGGCATGAGTTCACTTTTCCCCCAATTTATTCTGTATCCTGAGAAGCTACTAAAGTTATCAATTATGTGTAAGATCACTGGAATACTTGACAGTGGCTTTGTTGCATAGATGAGAACATCATCTGCAAACAATGATATTTTGTGAGAGGTGGTTCTGCAATTAAATCCATGTATATTTGTTTCTGACCTTATTGTTTCTGCAAGGGGTTCTATCACAAGGGCAAAAAGTAAGGGAGATAATGGGCAGCCTTGCCTAGTGCCCCTCTGGAGCTGAAATGGGGATGACAGAGTTTTATTTGTTAGAATTTGTGCTTTGGGGTTTTTATAAAGAGTTTTTATCCAAGCAATGAACGCATCACCCATATCAAACTTTTTTAAGACAGCGAAGAGATAAGGCCACTGGACTTGGTCAAAAGCCTTCTCTGCGTCAAGTGACATGACAACCAGGTCAGTCTTTGATGTGTGAGAAGAGTAAAGAATATTAAAGAGGCGGCGGAGGTTAGAAAATGCACTTCGCTCAGGGACAAAACCTGTTTGATCTGTTGCAATTAATTTACCTAGGAGTGTGTTGAGTCGGTTAGCTAGAGATTTTCTGATCCACATTTATGAGAGATATGGGCCTGTATCCACCAACTTCCTCAGGGTCCTTGCCCTTCTTAGGAATGACTGTGATGATTGCGTCATAGAGAGATGGGGGAAGAAGTCCCTCCTCCTGAGACTGTGTGAACATATTGTGCATGAAAGGTGTTAATTCTTTGAAGTTTTTGTATATTTCAGCAGGTATCCCATCAGGACCTGGAGTTTTACCAGTTTTCAATGATTTAATAGTTTTATTTATTTCCTCTACTGTTATATCTGCCCCAAGAAAATCACGATCCTCCTGAGTAAGAATTGGCAGGTTACATTTATTGAGAAATGCCTCAATGCAGGCTGGGTCTTCATTATTTTTACTTGAGTAGAGCTTTTCGTAAAATTGCTTAAAGCGATCATTAATATCTTTAGGTAAGGTCAGGGGTACTCCAGAGTCAGACTTAATCTTGTGAATTGACCTATCATTTTCTATTTTACGTAGCTGTCTAGCCAGAAGCTTGTGAGGCTTATCACCAAACTCAAAATACCTCTGTTTGATGTACATAAACTTTGTTGACAGTCTTTGTGAAACAATCTGGTTATATTTGTACCTAAGTTTAAGTATTTTTTTGTGAGTGTTGGAAGAGGGTGAAGTAGCATTTTCACTATCAAGCTGGTATAATTCTTTTTCTATTTCTTGCAACATTATTTTATTTTGTTTATTTCTTTGCCCTTTAAATGATATTGCACACCCCCTCAAATATGCTTTAAACGTTTCCCACAGCAATGAAGGAGAAATATTTGGTGTATTATTAATGTCAAAAAATGTTTTTATTTCTCTGCTAAGGTAGGCTTTAAATGCGGGGTCACTCAAAAGCTGGGGGTCAAGTCTCCATGTTGGGTTGGGTGAGGAAGTATTATTTAGGTCGATGCAGAATGTGACAGGGCTGTGATCAGAAATTAAAATATTGTGATATTTAGTATTAAGAATGTAGGGAATAAGTTTTTTGTCAACCAGGAAATAGTCAATTCTTGTGTAAACATTATGAACTGAAGAGTGAAAAGAATAATCTCTACCAGAGGGGTTAAACATTCTCCACAGATCACAGATATTGGAATTATTAATGTATGATTTTAAGAAATCCCTTGTTTTAGATGGGGGAGCTCGTTGTGTGGAGGATCTGTCCAAATATGGGTCAATGGCACAATTCAGGTCAGCTCCAATAATTAAGCTAGTGAGTGATAAATCTGGGATCAAAGAGAACACCTTCTGAAAAAATGAAGGATTATCAAAGTTTGGCCCATAAATGTTAACAAGAGTCACCGGTGTAGAATTAATCTCCCCAGTCACTATAACATATCTTCCATCTCTGTCAGCTATTGTTGATTTATGCTTAAAAGGAATACCTTTTCGTATAAGTATAGCAGCTCCCCTAGCCTTGGATGAGAAAGTAGAATGGTAAATATGACCTATCCAGTTAGATCTTAGTCTGGAGTGTGCATCATTTTTAAGATGTGTCTCTTGTAAAAACATAATATCTGAGTTCAATGACTTCAGGTGAGATAGAACTTTGCCTCGCTTAATAGGATGGTTCATACCTTTTACATTCCAGGATGTGTAAACAAGTCCCCTTGCCTTATCTGCGCTTCTGATGGCGTGAGATGTAGGCCTACTCATGTCAACATGAAACCCGACTTTATTTCTCTCTCCCATGCCCCTCTGAGTGTATTATATGTACAGAAGCAGGCACAGTTTCCTATTACTGATACATCTCCTCTTAAACCCATCCCCATTAACTCCCAAAAAACCCCAAACAAACCCAAAAGACCCAGGTAACCTGTGAACAATGGTGCACATAACACAAAACACATTGCTAGATAAAAATGAAAATAAAAAATAGAAACATAACAAATGAGAGTGCACCTGTACCCATGTCCTAGCACAGAAGTTATCGTAGGCGTCCTAGTGTGTCCTGAAACTACTATGACCTAAAAGAGCTCCAACTACATTGAAAACAAGCAAAACATTTTGAAATGTTTAAATTAAATCAAGTGGGGTAGTAAAATGTCCTCAGCATGAATTTTCTATCCGTTTGATATTCTAAATAATGGAAAGATGAAGACGGGTAGAAAGAAGAAGGGGGAAAAAACCTGCCAAGACGTTATGGTTCAGTCATGTGCGCTGTCAGCCGACGCCACATCACCAGCGTTACCACCAGTGTCAAATAGTCTTTCTGCATACAACGCTGCTTCCTCTGGGTCCGTGAATCGTTGCTCTTTATTCTGGTAAGTGATCCGCAAGGTAGCTGGGAATTGGAAACCATAGCGGACATCTTGACGATCGCGCAGGAGATCCTTGGCTCTGCTGAAGCGGGCGCGCTGCTTCACTATGGCAGGGGGCAGGTCGGGGAAGATAAGGATCTTTTCCTCCTTGTAGTAAACATCTCTCGCCTGGGCAGCTTTTCGCGTGATGGACTCGCAATCATGGAAGTAGTGCAGTTTAACTATGAATGCCCGTGGATATTGATTCGCCTGGTTATTTCTTGGATTCTGAACAGTAGACCTAAGGGACCTGTGAGCACGATCAATGAGTGGAGGGTTATCCAGTGACAAGGCGGTTTGGAGTAGTTCTGCAATAAACTCACGGGCATTTTTACCTTTCTCCTCGCCTTCCTTAAAGCCATATTGTGTAAAATTTTCGTTGTCCATAAACAAATGTGAGTCTTATCATTTACAAGTATCACATCATTACTTATTAATTACCTTCATCCCAAAAGTGAAGTGTTCCTATAGTCTTTATATTCAGCATGCGAATGTACATTGCCGTTCCTAACCCCAATGCAAGTTTCCATGTCGCTCCGCCATCTTTAAACTACAGGACTGTCGAAGGACATATCGTCAGCTTCGCCTTTTTCGTTTCCATATCCAACGAGAAAGTCGAAGGCCACAAGGTCCACACACACTCCAGTCCGCAGGTGGCGGTAATGCACCAAGGCTGGTTGCCATTAGACCACAGGAAGAAGAATAATAATAAGTAGCAGCATCTGAGCATAGAGCGAGTTCGCAAAATATCGAGATGGAAGATCATACTTATAGTCGACCATATGATGAGCAGCTTCGTCCGTCACCACGGAAGCGTAGAAGAGAGCAAGATAGGAGAAGAGGTCGGCGAATCTCGAAGACGAGGGTGAACATAGGAGCTGCTTTTCCGAAGTGGAGGGAGCTGATGGCCGAGAAAGGTTTTAAACTTGACGCTGAAGTTGCCAGCTTTCTTCTCGACAGGTAATTCAAAAAGTTGTGTTGAACGTTTTTATGTTCTGAAAGTTGAATTTAGTATGTGTGTTACTATGATGCTGATTTTAGTGAGTATCTTAGCTAGAGTAGCATGCATTTCACATTGGTGACTGTTTGTTTGATGGCTCCCTGTTTACTGTCCATGGACTACTGATGCAGGCATACGGCTCTGGTGCAGCCTTTCCTACACCGCTGTTTACTACCTGTCCTGTACAAGGAACCGGAAAATACGCCAATAAAACTGATTTGAAGGTTGATCTGATATAACGTGGCTAATGCAGGTTTCAAATCAGACATATTCTGAATCTCAAACGGGGCATTTCTACACTTCAATGTTCATGTTTCACCCACTGAAACGCAGTGCTCGAAGGGTAGCCTACAAGTCCACCGTCTGAGACAGAAATAATGTTCTGCAAATGGAAAAGCTTTTGTTTATCGTTGCTTTTTGAATGCCCCTCTCAAATGAAAAGGGCCTAATGAAATGCATGATGAAAACAATGGCGAGTTTGCTCAAAAACGCACAGCAGTTACAGCTGGCATTTGGACTGTACATGTTGCGATGTTTGATGGGGGAGGGGAAGCCTGCACGAATTTTCACCCCCTCTGAAGTAGCCCTACTTGTTTCTGAAATAGTATACAGATTGTTCTAAACGGTATTGCAGATATGTGCAGCATGTGACTACTTTTGATATTGGTTAGTGATAAAATACTTCAGATTTAGTTCCAATAGATAGAGTACTGGAATCTTGGTTTTGTAGCTTTATCTAACAAAGTACATCTATTGCCTTAGTTATGAAAGCAGGCTTGACCCTTCTTCCACACCCATGAGGCCCATGATGCCCATGATGGAGAAACCCAGGGTACCAACATTGATGCCAGCCCCACCATTGTCGAGTATAGGTGAAACAGACAGGTAGGTCATGGACCTTATGCTTTTACCCATCCGTCTATTTTTGTAATGGTAACTATTTTGGTCTATTTGACCTGGCACTTGGTGTGTGTGTCTGTCTGTCTGTCTCTCACACTCTGTGTTTTTCCTCTCTCCTTCTTGTTTATTTTTAGTGATGATGAAGCTCTACAAACCATCCTTCAAGGACGGGAACCAGAGGGACTGCATCAGAGGTAATTCATTAACAATTACAGTATCTGTGTAGATGGTTGCCGTTGTTTGGTGTAATTTCTTCCTCTTATTTACAAAGCTTGTTCCTCTTATTTACAAGTTCATGTTGATAATGTATGCTGATCCAGTGGTCCCGACCAGCCTGTATTAACAGCTTCCAAATGTTCAGTTGGCAAATGGGCATGAATCAAATATAGTACCTCTACCTAAGTACCTGCATGTTGCCGTTGAACAAGCAAATATTCATACATTAGCCCTTTGTCATAATTTGAAACGTTAAATTGAAAACACAACACTGTGCGTCTACTGAAAAAATATCTTCTGGCAAAGATGAACCCTGACGCACCATTTTTTCAACAGTCTGCAATTTGTCTTAATATTCAATGTAGAATATTATTGTTGGCCTTTTTGCTTTAGTTTCAGACGCACATTTAATAAAAATGCCAGGAGGTACAGTCTGTATGCCGCGAAGGCCCAGAAGAGCTATGATTACATAGCAAACCTACAAGGGAGAGTTCTTGAGCGAAGACTCTGCAGCGGAGTGGGAATGCCAAGGACCAGGACACTTCGGCCAGACGACCCACGGAGACTTGGCGTTGTGCCCCCAGTCCCTCCACCAACAATGTCAGAGCTTGTGCGGACGCAAGTCAGCCGTGGTCTAAGTATGTGAGAGGCTTTTGCTTATATTGACACTCAGTTTTGCACTCTTGTCACCTACCATAACACTATGTGCACACATAATTGTTGACTATAACACTGCATATATCTATAATGGTGCCTTCTTTCCACAGGTTCGGCTTTCCAAGCAGCTGCTGATGATCAATGATGGATATCATGACCACCTCCAGCCTGATGTCAAGTAGCAAACATGATCATTTTTGGATTTTTCTTGTATATATTTGTTTATGTATGTATATATTTTTGTATATAAACACAGCACTAACAAAGTGTTATCTTTGATTTTTTATTATTATTATTTAAATTACTAAAACAAATGAAGATATTGCACTGAAGACATATTCAAATGAGTAAAAAAAAATCCAACTATTTACAATAAAAATGAAATGAAAATGAAAATAACGTACAAGGAAAAAAAACGTTCAAAATAAAGATTAAATAAATAAAGATTAAATCTATTTACTGTACAAGTAGAAATTATGATACAAAATAAATTAAATCGTTGGCTGAAATCCGGCATATTGCCCATGAGGATCAGGGAACTTGTCCCTGATTTTGCATACGCAACAACTAGGAATAACCCTCCTGTTGCCCTGCCCCAATGACCCGTGCTGCCAAAAAATGTAATGCCGGTAGGCAGCATACCTGAATTCCCGGTTATCATCTCCCGGCTCTCTTATATTGCCTAGCCCTGTCACATCACCGCGGTACTGCCTGTGTACCCTCAGGTAGGCCTCATCCAGGCAAAACTGCAAAAAGTGTCCAAGTCCACTTGAGCAATGCTGAGGGTCATGTCCACAGCACACCTTCTCCCTGTCAGTGGGCATGTCGCGACAATTACCACAGCTGCACCAAGGTACCCCTGGTGTTCCGGCAGGAGGTGGGTCACCATGCCTGTTTCGCCACTCCAGCAGGACGTCAAACACCAGGCCTGGTTGACGCTGGATGAGGCGAGAGGTGAAACTGCGGAAATCCTCCAGTGTCATCTCCAGCAGTTCTCCCTGCAGAAATTACAAGAATTCTATTTTGATGCATAGCCTAAGCATTGGTGTTGAAAAAATGAAATTGTGAAGTAGAACATGTATGGAGTCTGTAAACAAACATGGGTTATTTGGGGTAAGGAAGGAAATGCACTTTGTGGTAGTGCAACAACAGGTAGGATAGGCTGTATTAGTAGCATCATAGATGCATAGATCCTATTGGGACCTTGCTTAGTTATGCTATGTTTTCCTGTCAAGGTTGACACTTGGAATAGGTTAATTTCCCACAGGCCTATTAGCCTATAATAGGTAAACATGAGCAACATTTTTCATACATATCCCCCATCATCAAGACTAGGTGAGCATGGGGGACAGTTGGTAGTTGTGATTTCCTACACTCTTGTGTTAGTTGTTCTAAAGCAGTGGTTCCCAACCTATGGGTCGGGACCCAACTTATGGGTCGCCAAAGATCCACAGGGGGTCGCGGAGCCCTCTTGATTTTAAGGGTTTTCATTTGAAATATATATAGCCCATGTTGAATAAATGACAAAGCATTGAACTAATAAATGCATAGAAGCAGCAAATTGTAAGTGCTACATTAAACATTTATTCTATATTTGACCAAAGACGAATTGAGGAATAAAATAACTAAAATTAGTTCTCGCAGGAAACAGAGGGCATCTTGTGACTCCGTCTCGTGCGGGCGCTCGTGTGGTTGGGTCACCAAAACTTACAATAGTAAAAACATGGGTTGGGAACCACTGGACTAAAGCAAAGCATTTAGTAATGGGCGGAGGTGTCAACAGTAAAAGTAAAAGTACTTTTGTGGTGTAACTAACTTACAACACTGGCACATGGCATTACATAGCTGTTACACCATTTACTCCATTGTAACTAATGGGATAGATAGACTGTGTTATAACTTGACTGAAAAACATTGGAAACCTAAGGACCCACCACAAACTTGATCCAACCAGTGCACATTTAGTTAGACGAGTACAGAGGTATATTGTTTGCTCAGATAAGTCACTTCGTGGGAGGGAAACTTTCCCTTTTTACTTGTACTTTTGACACCTCTGGTAATGGGTTACCTTCAGTGTCATTTTCATTCAGACTACACTTCTGATGCAGTTATGTGAAAGCCTTGAACAAATCGACGGAAAAACAAATCGTAGGCCTAGGTGTTGTTATGAGAAACAAGACAGCTTGAGCATCACTCACGCTTGACATATTGACAACAGTTCTCATACGAGTTATTTTCGTAAGAAAAAACAATAACGGTACTTTCGAAGTACTTCTAAATGTCATTTGTTCCGCTTTCCCTAAACTCCCCTCTGTATCTTCATAACGGATATCGGGAGAGCCAAAAGCAAGAACTCGGCAGGAAAATTGTCAGACTAGAATAGTGACCGGGGATTGAGCGGTCACTAATAATTTTGGCGTAGCCTACGATGATCAGATATCATTTTTTGCTATACAAACCTCTGTGTCTTGGAGACGTTGTCTTTTCAATGCCTCCACTCTCTCTCTCTCGTCTTCTGCTGGGGCTCTGCGGCGACGTCCACGACTGGGCCCGGGACGACCACCATCCCCTTGCGGTGGCTGTCGCCTCCCTCGCCCCCTCCCTCTCCCTCTCTTCCCTCTCCTTCTTCTCCCCCTGCCTCTGCCGATGTCCTCAGAATTCGGTGTTGACAAGCTCTAAACACAAAGGGAAAAGTTCCATCAATGGCTGCCAAACAGCGCTGTAAACTATTTCTGCATATTTCGTTTGGTTAGCTTGTAATAGTACACTAAATCAAGCCGTACGCTACATGCGGCAAATATCAACATGGCATAGCTTACAGCTAACTAATGTCCGGATTGCAACCAGAATACCAAAACAGTAAAAAATGTAACATTATTTGATGTATTACAATATGTAATACTTAGAACTGAAATACAAAATAACAGTAGGTCTACAGCAATTGAATCACACTTACCTGGTCAACGGAGATAACGCTGCTCGAGGTGTTTGTTGTTGAAGCCATATTTTCGATTCAGACCTGTCCTTACGACGTAGCTTGTACGCTTTCGGCTACCGTAGGGGCGCACCAAAGGATGACATTCACTGCTGGCAGTGCACCAACCCACCGATAGATGGGAGTATATGCCAGATTCATATTTTACATAATATGGCTTTAATGTTCAGGATCCGTATGTTTTGCCTCCTGCTACGGCTTTCTAGATCTGTGCATTTTTCGCGCAGTTGCGAAACAGTGTTGGTTAAGAGGCGTACTTCTTCCTGCAGTTTTGCGACCTCATCCGAAGTGAATGATGCACCTCGCTCGAGCTCGGCCAATGTCGTAGCCTGCTCACTAACCACTTCCTTTACGGCCGCAATAGCATTGTTGGTATCTTCTTTCAACACAGTCAATTCGCTCCTTATTGAGGATGAAAACTGTTGGAATCGTTGATCAATGATGTCCCCAATTTCGGTTTTAAGCAAGCGAATCTCATTCTGTGGAGCACAGAGTCCAACCAGCATCGCTTTGCTAATCAGTTGACTAGCTTCATCTTGGTCACTAGCGACTTACGGTGGGCTGTTTGGTTGAATTCGTTACAGCGTTTTCTGGCCTCTACCTGGCATCTTGGATCGATGTAACTAGTTCACAAAGTACCATCAGAACACTGTATTGTCCCCACTAGCAGTTAAACAAGTTTTGCTGTATTTTATGATACAATTTTCAGGAGCTCAGTTCAGCTGCGTCTTACTCCTTCATGACGTAACCGGAACCCCCGACTTTCATACATTTTTCTCAATACTGTAAGGCCATAATTATCAATAAAGATTACCAATTTTTCAGTTAAATTGTCCTATCTCCTTACAGACGTGAGTATTGTCTAGAAAAAGGCATGAATATATATATCTCGCCACTTTGAAATATCCAAAGGAAATATCCAAACTGTGTGTGTGTGTGTGTGTGTGTGTGTGTGTGTGTGTGTGTGTATGTGCGTGCGTTTGTGTGTGTGTGTGTGTGTATGTGCGTGCGTTTGTGTGCGTGCGTTTGTATGTGTGTGTGTGTGTGCCTGACTGCGCTTTTTTCAAGTGTGTGTGGCCAGTGTGCTTCTTTACATACACTGACATTGACACAGTAGACAGGGTGTGTGTGTGTGTTTTTGGGGGGGGGGGGGTGGGGGGGGGGGGGGGGGGGGGGGGTAGCGGCTAAGGTGAGGGGGTAGGGAGGACCGAATTATGTGGAGCGGGGAGATAAATAAGGGGGTGAATAGGGTAGGGGGGCAGAGTGGGGGGTGGGGGAATGAGTCAGGGTTGAATTAGGGGGTGGGGGGGCAGTTTATTGTGTGGGGGGATGAGTGAGGTGGTGGGGGGGAATATATGGGGGGTTCAGGGGGGCAGAATAGTGTGTGTGTGTGTGTGTGTGGGGGGGGGGGTTAAGTTGAGTCGGGGGGGGGAGGGGGGGTGACCTGCCAAACTTTTCACATTGGATGAGGGGTGGGCGAGTATTTTGTGGGGGGGGGGGGGGGGGGGGATGAGTCAGGGGAGGTGAGCATAGGGGGCAGAATAGTAGGGGGTGAGTGAGGGGGTGGGGGGGCAGAGTAGCATGGGGGGGATGAGTGAGGGGGTTGGGGGGCAGAATAGTGTGTGGGGGGGTGGGTGGTCCAGAACAGTGTATGGGGAGGAGATGAGTGACGGGGTTGGGGGTCAGAATAGTGTGTGGGGGAAAGACACTGTAGAGCAGGGGAGAGATGAGCGGGGGATACGCGCGGGCACACACACGCACGCACACTCACCCTTGCTTTATGCAAAAAAAATTAGGCCTGAAAAACTTTTGGTCAGTAATCTAATGTGAAAAGTTTGGCAGGTCAATAGCCTTTTTTCAGCAGTCAACTGTGTATGTGTAATTCAATCATTTTCTGACAACGATCCTTAGGATATTTCAAAGGGGCAAGATATATATTTACATCTTTCTGTTGCCAACCTTTGTACTCAAGTCTGTAGATAAGTTGTCTTTATTGATAATTATGGTCTTACAGTATTGAGAAAAATGTATGAAAGCCTGCCATTCTGAAGAGAACATTTTGAATTTTG
The DNA here is from genome assembly GCF_034702125.1 of Engraulis encrasicolus. Taxonomy (NCBI): domain Eukaryota; kingdom Metazoa; phylum Chordata; class Actinopteri; order Clupeiformes; family Engraulidae; genus Engraulis; species Engraulis encrasicolus. The sequence continues at coordinate 19,641 of NW_026945699.1, forward strand.
GAGCACATTTGAGATGGCAACCAACTGGTGAATCTTTTTCAATAGGCCTTCTGGTCTGTAATCAACTGTGAAAACCCTGACAGGACAATAGGCCTAATTTTCCCAGCCATAGACTCTGTATGTGCATTTCAATCATTATTTTCAGCACTTTCCTTTGGATATTGCAAGGTGGCCAACTTTATTAGGGGCCAAGCAGCGAAGCTGGCGAAGGCCCCTATAGAGTTAGTAGGTCTTCTGCTTATTAGGGGCCAAGCAGCGAAGCTGGCGAAGGCCCCTACTGTTGTTTTAGCTGGTATTCTTATTATGTCACCTTTCCTCTCCTTAGCAAGTCTATGGCAGCCCATAGAACCGTACGTAGGAAAATGCTGTAAATCGGCACACACATTTGGGCCCAGCTCAGCATTACCCACAGCAATTTATAGGTCCCCAGCCCCAACGCTCTAGCGCCACCAACAGGTCAAAGTCACAGGTACATTTCTGCTTGTAACTTTTGAACCGCTGGGCCAATTTTCATAAACTTGGTATCCCTGGAATCCTTGGGCCAAGACGAATCCAACGCACTCTATGACGTCATTTTCCGCCAGGATAGTTTTCCCGCCATTTTGGATTTTGTGAAATTCAATAAAAATGCTATTTTTTCCGCAATTTTTGACCAATTCGCCCGAAACTTGGTATATAGTATCTCTAGACTGAGCTACACATGGGGTCTCAAGGAATATTAGATATCTTTTATAGTTTTGCCGTGACAGCCAATCAAAATTGTCGTAAAAGTGGTGAAACAGGAAGTGAGGTCATATCTCAGCAACTGTTTGTTGAATTAGGTTGGGATTGTGTACACACATAGTAATCCATCCCATGACCTACCACAAAAAAAATCAGAACCCCAGCTCAAACTCTGTAGCGCCACCAGCAGGTCAAAATTTTAGCTACATTTTTGCCTGTAGCTTTTAAACCATATGCACGATGTAAAATATATTATTATCACTAGAATCCTTGGGACATGCCGAATTCAACACACTATATGAAGTTATGTCAACGCAGAAGGGAAATTCCGCCATTTTGAATTTTGTAAAATTCACTGTAAGTCTATGGTAGCCCATAGAACCATACATAGAAAAATGCTGTAAATTGGCACACATATTTGAGGCAGCATCAACATTACCCACAGCGAGTTACAGGTCCCCAGTCCCAACGCTCTAGCGCCACCAGCAGGTCAAAGTTGCAGGTACATTTCTGCTTGTAACTTTTGAACCGCTGGGCCAATTTTCATAAACCTGGTATCCCTGGAATCCTTGGGCCAAGACGAATCCAACGCACCCTATGACGTCATTTTCTGCCTGGATAGTTTTCCCGCCATTTTGAATTTTGTAAAATCAATAAAAATGCTATTTTTCCCGCAATTTTTGACCATTTCGCCCGAAATTCGGTATATTGTATCTCTGTACTGAGGTTTGTATAGGGTCTCAAGAAATATTAGATATCTTTTATCGTTTAGCCGTGACAGCCAATCAAAATTGTTGTAAAAGTGGCAAAACAGGAAGTGAGGTCATATCTCAGCAACCCTTTGTCGGTTTTGGCTAGGATTTTTTACACACATACACGTTCATCTTATGACATAATGAAAAAAAAATCAGACCTTCAGCTTAAATTCTGTAGCGCCACCAACAGGTCAAAATTTTAGCTACATTTTTGCCTGTAGCTTTTAAACCATGTGCACAATGTAAAATATATTATTATCACTAGAATCCTTGGGCCAAGCCGAATCCAACGCACTATATAACGTTATGTAAACACAGAAGGGAAATTCCGCCATTTTGAATTTTGTAAAATTCAATAAAATGCTACTTGTCACACAATTTTTGTCAGAATGATCAGCAAAAAGGTACATATCATCTTCAGACTGATAGGCATTAGGGTATCCAAAGAATTTTTGATACCTCTTATCGTTTGGAGGTGACAGCCAATCAAAATTGTCGTAAAAGTGGCAAAACAGGAAGTGAGGTCATATCTCAGCAACCGTTTGTCAGATTCTTTTAGCTATTTTTTGCACACATACTAGTCAATCCCATGACCTCCCACAAAAAAAATCCAGATTCCCAGCTCAAACTCTCTAGCGCCACCAACAGGTAACAGGAAGTGAGCTTATATTTGTCAGCCCTTTAAGGGATTCAAAATAAACTTGGTTCATGTGAGCACACTCCCCTCCAAGGAATGCACACCAACATTGGCGAGATTTGGGCCAAAGGGGGCGCTGCAGTTCCTTCTGTTGCCGTGGCGACTTTGCCAAGTTTACTGCTTGGCCCCGCATTGCTGCTTGCAGCTATATTTAGGGGCCAAGCAGCGAAGCTGGCGAAGGCCCCTACTGTTTTAGCTGGTTTTCTTCTTATTATTCTTCAGTAACCATTCTTCTCCGACTGTAAGTCTATGGCAGCCCATAGAACCGTACGTAGGAAAATGCTGAAAATTGGCACACATATTCGGGCCCAGGTCAGCATTACCCACAGCAATTTATAGGTCCCCAGCCCCAACGCTCTAGCGCCACCAGCAGGTCAAAGTTGCAGGTACATTTCTGCTTGTAACTTTTGAACCGCTGGGCCAATTTTCATAAACTTGGTATCCCTGGAATCCTTGGGCCAAGACGAATCCAATGCATCCTATGACGTCATTTTCCGCCAGGATAGTTTTCCCGCCATTTTGTATTTTGTGAAATTCAATAAAAATGCTATTTTTTCCGCAATTTTTGACCAATTCGCCCGAAACTCGGTATATAGTATCTCTGGATTGAGCTACACATGGGGTCTCAAGGAATATTGGATATCTTTTATTGTTTAGCCGTGACAGCCAATCAAAATTGTCGTAAAAGTGGCGAAACAGGAAGTGAGGTCATATCTCAGCAACCGTTTGTCGGTTTTGACTAGAATTTTGTACACACATAGATGTCCATCCCATGACCTACTGAAAAAAAATCAGACCCCCAGCTCAAACTTTGTAGCGCCACCAACAGGTCAAAAATTTAGCTACATTTTTGCCTTTAGCTTTTAAACCATATGCACGATGTAAAATATATTATTATCACTAGAATCGTTGGGCCAAGCCGAATCCAACGCACTATATGATGTTATGTCAACGCAGAAGGGAAATTCCGCCATTTTGAATTTCGTAAAATTCAATAAAATGCTACTTGTCACACAATCTTTGTCAGAATGACCTGCAAAAAGGTACACATCATCTTCAGACTAATACGCATTAGGGTATCCAAAGAATTTTTGATACCTCTTATCGTTTGGAGGTGACAGCCAATCAAAATTGTCGTAAAAGTGGCAAAACAGGAAGTGAGGTCATATCTCAGCAACCGTTTGTCAGATTCTTTTAGCTATTTTTTGCACACACACTAGTCAATCCCCTGACCTCCCCCCAAAAATTCCAGATTCCCAGCTCAAACTCTCTAGCGCCACCAACAGGTAACAGGAAGTGCGCTTATATCTCGGCAGCCCTTTAAGGGATTCAAAATAAACTTGGTTCATGTGAGCACACTCCCCTCCAAGGAATGCACACCAACATTGGCGAGATTTGGGCCAAAGGGGGCGCTGCAGTTCCTTCTGTTGCCGTGGCGACTTTGGCAAGTTTACTGCTTGGCCCCGCATTGCTGCTTGCAGCTATATTTATTATTATTATATAGGCACCTTTCTTCTCCTTAGCAAGTCTATGGCAGCCCATAGAACCGTAGGTAGGAAAATGCTGTAAATTGGCACACACATTAGGGACAGTCTCAGCATTACCCACAGCGATTTATAGGTCCCCAATCCCAACGCTCTAGCGCCACCAGCAGGTCAAAGTTGCAGGTACATTTCTGCTTGTAACTTTTGAACCGCTGGGCCAATTTTCATAAACTTGGTATCCCTGGAATCCTTGGGCCAAGACGAATCCAACGCACTCTATGACGTCATTTTCCGCCAGGATAGTTTTCCCGCCATTTTGAATTTTGTAAAATTCAATAAAAATGCTATTTTTCCCGCAGTTTTTGACCAATTCGCCCGAAACTTGGTATATAGTATCTCTGGACTGAGCTACACATGGGGTCTCAAGGAATATTAGATATCTTTTATCGTTTTGCCGTGACAGCCAATCACCTTAATCCAATCGCCAATCATCGTAAAAGTGGTGAAACAGGAAGTGAGGTCATATCTCAGCAAACCGTTCGTTGAATTAGGTTGGGATTTTGTACACACATAGTAGTCCATCCCATGACCTACCACAAAAAAATCAGAACCCCAGCTCAAACTCTGTAGCGCCACCAGCAGGTCAAAATTTTAGCTACATTTTTGCCTGTAGCTTTTAAACCATATGCACGATGTAAAATATATTATTATTACTAGAATCCTTGGGCCAAGCCGAATTCAACGCACTATATGAAGTTATGTCAACGCAGAAGGGAAATGCCGCCATTTTGAATTTTGTAAAATTCACTGTAAGTCTATGGTAGCCCATAGAACCATACATAGAAAAATGCTGTAAATTGGCACACATATTTGAGTTAGCATCAACATTACCCACAGCGAGTTATAGGTCCCCAGCCCCAATACTCTAGCGCCACCAGCAGGTGAAAGTCGCAGGTACATTTCTGCTTGTAACTTTTGAACCGCTGGGCCAATTTTCATAAACCTGGTATCCCTGGAATCCTTGTGCCAAGACGAATCCAAAGCACCCTATGACGTCATTTTCTGTCTGGATAGTTTTCCCGCCATTTTGAATTTTGTGAAATTCAATAAAAATGCTACTTCTCCCACAATTTTTGACCATTTCGCCCGAAACTCGGTATATCATATCTCTGTACTGAGCTTTATATGGGGTATTTGTTATCGTTTAGCCGTGACAGCCAATCAAAATTGATGTAAAAATGGCAAAACAGGAAGTGAGGTCATATCTCAGCAACCCTTTGTCGGTTTCGGCTAGGATTTTGTACACACATGGATGTCCATCCCATGATCTACTGAAAAACCCCCTGCTCAAACTCTGTAGCACCACCAACAGGTCAAAATTATAGCTACATTTTTGCTGGTAACTTTTAAACCATATGCACGATGTAAAATATATTATTATCACTAGAANCCTCGGGCCAAGCCGAATGCAACGCATTATATGACGTTATGTCAACGCAGAAGGGAAATTCCGCCATTTGGAATTTTGTCAAATTCAATAAAATGCTACTTGTCACACAATTTTTGTCGCAATGACCTGCAAAAAGGTACGGAAGACGAGAGCGGCCTTCGCATCATATTTTTTAATTCACTTCGTTATCCCGAGATAACGGAATAATTAATTGGAGATCTCGATAAAACAAAAATGTCGTGTCACCAGGCGGAACTGCATTCACTTGCGTTGTTTCCGAGGGAACATTAGTTACAGCGACACCTGAGGTGGAGGTAAACAATAGCTCCTCGGTAAACGCTGGCATGCCAATTCAGTTTGTTAATCAATGTAAAGCAAAGCCATGTGAGCCACTTTAGTAATTAACCACTCTAGCGGTAGGCAGGAGTGCAATTTAAAAGCTTTTGAGCTTTTATACTACGCGGGGAACCGGAGCATCAGCTATACGGCGAGGAACAGTGAAGAACTGGAGGAGTTGTAAACTGTGCAATCGCTGTGGAGGACCCCAACACGGACGGGAAACGGTGGACGGAGCCCCCCTTCTGCCCTTTGGGCAAGGTAAGCGTCACTTTGTGCGATATACCCCCCTTGCCACTGCCTGCCTAATGCTCTGTTGGCCCTTGCTCGCTACACCGCCACCGTAGGCTTACCATTGTGCTTGCAATTGCCTGCTTGCCTTCGCTTGCCCCTGGTAACCCATCGTTGTGTTGCTGTCGCCACCCCCAATAACTGCCAGCATTATAATAATGTTGCTGGCCCATGGCCACCTGAACTGCTGTGCTCGCCCTGTTAACTCCTTTCTGTGTGTGCTGCTATCAAGTCAAGTCAACTACGTTATTGTCAAAAATATATGTAACAGTGTTGGCACAGAACCAGTTTGAAATTGCGTTTGACCAGTCTCCAATGTGCAATAGCCTACACACACACGCAACTAACCTACTCATACATGAATGTACTAAGTTTATTCTTTCTCTGACACATTCATTCACAGCATGTGCAGTACACAGACAATACACACTCACACATGTGCAATTTTCAAACTCTGTCATACTGATATAGACATGTAGGCTACAATACAATACACGCACACACACCCAATCGCTTCCCCCAACCCCTGCTTGCATTAATTAATGCTGCTACTCCCCTAGCCACCTGAGCTGCTAAAACTCTGAAGCGCTTGCCCACTGCATGTGCTACTGTTACTATTCCCGACCCTTGCCTGTATGACTGTTGCTATAGTTCCCCAACATGGCTGTAAATTGTGCTGTGCTTACCATTGCTGTCCCCTTATTGCAAGAGCTGCTGCTATCCCCCGGGCCCCTCCCTTTGCATGGGCTGCTGCTAACCTAGTCACCTGAACTACTGCAACCGTGCTGTGCTTACCCCTCTTGCCCCCATCTCTGGCGTAACTACCTTGCTAACCTCCCCATCTCTTTTTCTCTAGCCCCAGCCCACAGGAAACCAGGCGGCTCCGACCTACTGTTTTACCCCGCCCACTCCTGCCGGAACGCCACCACATCTCCCCAACGTTGGTCTGTCTTCACGTGTGAGTCTGTAGTGTTATTATGCTCCCTCTCCCCACCTTAGCCTATCAGCTGTGCTGCTTGAGCTAAAGCAGGGGTGGGGAACCTTTTTCATTCGAGGGGCCACTTCAAATTCCTCCAAGGGCCGTAGAAGTTCTCAGAGGGCTGTAGGCCTGCTATGAACACAAACCAGCATATTCCCCTGCAATTCATGTCTATATTGAAGGCAGCCACCTTTAAAACAGACCCCACCTTCTCTAGGCCCCCTGAATATAACTTGATTGTATTGCAAATGTAGTTTTACAATGTCATATTTCATGTGAAGGATGCATAACATTAAAATTATATCGGGGGCCGGACAAAACGGTTTCAAGGGCTGCAAACGGTCCTGAACACATAGGTTACCCACCCCTGACCTTAAGTGTGTCATGTTTACATGCGGGTAGCTGACCAGGAGACCCCACCCCTACTTGGACAGTGACTGGAGCCGACCTGATCCATGCTGCTGTTGCTGCCCCGATCTCTTCCAGTGCAATTGTTGCTATCCCCCAAGTGCCAATCCCTGCCCCTATGCATGCTGTTAACCCTTTAACCACCTGAACTGCTGCAACAGTGCTGTGCTTGTCTCTGTTGCTCCATCAATGCATATGGGTGGGAGACGTGACGCCTTGTTTTTTCGTAACATTGGTTAAAAACATACAAAACTGTTATTTTCCTTTAAAAAACAAATGTCAATGAGAGAAGATGTGGTACATTATGTTTCATATTAGTCTTAGATGAGAAGAAACATTTTTGTTAAGATTTATGTAAGGTTTATATGTCAAATTTCCTGCGGTGTGACTGTAACATTAATGAAACGATATATAATAATATATATATAAATTAACCAACAACATTTTGAATAATGTATGAAGCATTTGGCATGATTGCATAAATCTTAACTTTAGATTAAGATATGTGAATGTGGAAAAAACTCAAGTCAGTAATATTAACTACAAGTTCAATTTCGTAACACAAATTGCATCCTGTGGGGTGACATGTATGTCAATGTTTGTGAATGGGCAGCTGCAAGGCCAACTACAAGGGTCTTAAAGACTGGCTCCTAACCAGTCAGTACCTCAGTTATTGGAGAGTGCTGTGGAAGTTTAAGGTGACTCTTAACCTCTTAATATGTCTTCATATTGCAATCTTTCTGTCATGCAATGCTTAGGTTCATTTTATGGTGTCCTGTAGTGTGACTGCTCTTATAGGAGGAAAACAGTTTTTATTATTAATGAAAACACATATTAAGATTAAACACAATATCATTATCAAGTTAGCATGAGCTCAGATGTCAGTCATGTATACAAAAGGATTGAAATGGCCATAATGCAGTGAATTCCCTGTGGTGTGACTCCATTTTCCTGCGGTGTGACATGCCTATGCTATGTGTTGATGCAGGACACATTTTCCCAAAAAATGGCAAAAATAAGGTGAAATTCCACAGACCACTAAGTGCTTTATTTTTTTCTATTTTTATACATAATTTATTTCAGGAATTTGAAAAACTTTTTTTGTGTGTTACGCCCTTAAACGTCAACCACCCATATGCTATCACTACCCCTGAGCCCTACCTGTATGCATGCTGGAACTAGGAACGGCAACCTGCCCTGGCCCGTTGTACTTGTACCTGCCCTACTCTGCCCAGGCTTTGCCCCTCTCCTGGCGTGGGTTTGTCATCACGCGTAAGTTTGTAGTGACACTTTTGCCTAACCTGATTACAGTGTTATGTTCTGTATGCCTCCTCTCAGGTCACATTTGATGTAGCTGCACAGCCCGCTGGTCGGACGGGACCTAACAAATCGGACTATTGCTGTTCTCTCCTGCCCCTTCCAACCAGCTCGCCCAAGTTGATTGACCTACAGTGTGCTGTCTATACCGGTAGTTATTCACCCTACTTACCTGGATTGCTATGTTCTCATTGTGAGGTCTCATTTCAAATTAAAAAAAATCAACCCTAACTTTGATTCTGTAGTCCCGTGTGTCTTATTTGTGGTGTGTCCCAACTCCTCAAGGTTGCAAGGGTAAATTCCAAGTAGGCATTTTTGTCTGGTGACACATAGAGTGCATTCCAATATGCGACCCTGCGTCCTCCACTTGGGCTTGTGGCCTCACGTTTTGATGATGCCCCACCTCTCTGGAGAAAACGATGACGTTTTCCCCGCTCTCAGCCTAGCCAAAACAATTTTTGGGGGACTATCCTTTATTTACCATCTTGTTTGAAAATAAGAAAATGACTTTACAATTGAGTTTTGCGAGATATTGAAATATAATGAAGTTGTTTTTGATGTCATTACGACGTATTACCTCCTGGTACGAGGCCACAAGCACAAGTGGAGGACACAAGGTCACATATTGGAACGCACCCATAAACATCAACATTTGCCAGTATATGGCACTTTATTACTGAGAATAACCACTGAAGTATGCAAGCATGAGGCACTAGAGATGTCAGAGTAACGAGGTGGAAGTAGTAGGCTACTACAATACAGTGTCTGAACTTTTGGAGTAGTTTTTACACCCATTTCCACTTTCATATGATGAAATAACTACTCGATAAGGACAATTAAAAGACAAATCTGAGTAAGTTAACCTGGATGCAGTGGTTAACTGTTTTGAGATCCCTTTGCCTTGATGGCAATTGTGCATCAGGGCTATTTTATTACTTCTTAACTTTTCCTTTCAGTAGTAGGAGTTTTTCTTTAATATTTAAAGATGCACTGTGTAACATTTCCAGAATTCATGCTGCCCATTCATAAATGACCTTTTTCACCAATAAGCCTGCTTATCACAATCTCACATTGTCAGCCTTATTCATTATGATTGGGAAAGAGCACTTTTCATTCTTGAAAAGATGGATATGCTCCATGTCTGCCATTTTGAATTTCCAGACATTTTCGCTGCAAAACTTATTTTTATATAGTGCTTGTTGTACTTCTTCTCCAGTCCTGTGCTCCAGTAGTACTACATTTAATATACGGTATACAATAATATGTACAATGATACATTTTCAGCCCTGACCCTGTGATTCATAGCACAAAATGCTGTGTGACTGTATGATGGTAGCCTAGAGCAAGTAAGGCAGTGTAGTGATTAAGGCAAGAGTCTAGCATTAGGAACAATGAACCCAGATGATAACAGTAATATGTTTGATCAGTCATCCGCTTCTTCCAGGAGTGCCCTTATCAATGGCCTCAGGTCTTTGTAGAGTTTAATGGCTCCTTCAGCTCCAGGCCAAGAGTCAAGTTGTGTTCCTCCATCCATCAAGCAGAAATCATGTAGGTCAATGTCACATGGAATATCTGTTTTCCACTGGCAAATGTTTTCACCTAGGATTGTGCTTATTTTGTCCAGTTCAACTGGATACAGACAATTCTGTGCATGATACAGCTCAGGTACGTTGTACATCATCACTGGCTTACCATGGTAGAGATCACGTCCATTCCTTCCCGGACGAATGCGATGGTTGTCCCACATTTGCACGACTGTGTCCAGCTCGTCCTGTAAGGTAGGCAATTAGTGAGAAGCATTTTTTACAACTATAATTAAGTACACACACAGGGATTTAACCCTCGTAAGGTGTTTGTGTTGAAGGTGTGGGTCATTTTGACCCAGGCCTATGGAAAATAATGTTAGGGGGGGTCATAGCTCGTATTCACCATGTTCCCTTCATCATGCTTGTGAATTTCTGTGTACAAACCCCAACTCCGATGAAGTTGGGACGTTTGGTAAACAGTGAATAAAATCAAAATGCTATCATTTTCAAAACATTCAATCTATTCATTAGATGGAGAATAGTGAAAAGACAACATATTAAGTGTTAAAACCGAGAAAAAATATTGTTTTGGGGGACATATGTACTCATTTCTAATTTGATAAATCCAACATGTCTCAAAAGAGTTGGGACGGGGATCAGTGAAATTTAGTAAACATCCAAATAAGATAAAACAACAAAGAAGAAAATTTCAAAATGAATTGCACTGACGGACAATATAGGTGTCCAGGTATAAGATCATCACAGAGAGGCTGAGTCACTCAGAATTAAAGATGCAAAGGGAATAATTACCATAGTTATTACATACATTTTTGAATTCCCTTTGATTTACCACGATTGAGTGTATATAACACATATTTTTGTTAATAAAATCATTGTATAGGTTCATGACATCATGAAATATATATTGGCTGTAGTCTCACTCTAATTCCTGGAGTGCTAGAGCTATTGAAAATTGACCATATTAAGAATGCTTAATGCATGAAAATGACACAGGGGTTTAACATTCTCCTAAGCACCTGAGCTCACTTGAAATAGACCCAGAAGACATGGGAAACTGTCCTTTGCTTACAGAAGTCAGCAGAAGTTGTAGAAGTCCATTCTTTTTGACAATAATAGAGCATTGCACATCCTGTGCTACAGTGAAAATGGACCATCCAACTTGTGTTAGTGCTAGCTTCAAAAGTCAGCCTCCATGATGGCATGCGGATGCAGTAGTGCATTGGTTAAGATGTTCTCACTCATCTGTAGAGTTAAATACAGTGCTGAATGGTATAAATGGGTTTTAAACAGCATGAAAAGCCACTCATGCATTATATTTTGAAGGGAGATCTTCGATTACTGCCACATAGTAAGGTCAAATTGCATTCTCTACTATGTTTTAACAGTTTGGCTCCATCATAAGGACCAGCATGTGATAAAATGGTGGGTTTTTGGTCAAGACCTGTCACACTGTAAGCACTACAGAAAGGAAAACATTGCAAAACATGACAAGGAATACACCCACCATTTAAGCTGGTGAAATCATGTCCAAGATAGGAATTAACACTGTTTTTTATATAAAATCATCTCATCGGTTAATGTATTTAACTGTTAAGTGTTGTCTTTTGTTTTGTTTTTAGTCTTCCTCGACATTTGCTGCCATTTATTGTCCCCGTCCCAACTCTTTTGAGACGTGTTGGATTTCTCAAATTAGAAATGAGTACATATGTCCCCCAAAACAATATTTTTTCTCGGTTTTAACACTTAATATGTTCTCTTTTCACTATTCTCCATCTAATGAATAGATTGAGTGTTTTGAAAATGATAGCATTTTGATTTTATTCACTGTTTACCAAACGTCCCAACTTCATCGGAGTTGGGGTTAGTAAATATGTTTTTGAGTGAGAGATTCAGAGAGTGAAAGATAAGGAAATGGTAAAGAAAGTGAGTCACTGTCCAGGCTCTCAGACTGAGCCAACATTGATGCAGAACCCAAAAATATTGGCACCCATTTTCCCACATAATTCACCCCCTGCCTTGTCTACTCAACATGTGATCACTATTATATCAGAGAGTTTAGACAATATTGCTCTATAACCCGCCCCCCCCCCCTCCAAAAAAAAAAACAAAAAAACAATGATACTGGTCAAAATGACCCAGCAACACCTCCGGTGTAATATAAATATGTAGTGGGGTTAGCAAGGGGGGTGTGAAACAATAATAACTGATAACATTTTTCTCAAGCAAAAGGGTCACCCAAGTACCTTGCAAGGGTTGCAAATTGGTAGCCAGGCTGTGCCCTCCTAGTGACGCAATACCCTCAAGAGATTTGAATGTCGATGATAATCAGGCTAGCAAATTGGGCTAGTTGCGCACAATGGCCAAACCGTTACGCACAATATTACGCACACATCCACCACTTTATTTCAACCGTTTTACTCTCAAAATAAATAGCATATTGCGTATTGATTCCTTACCTGTATAATCTTCAGAAAACAGAATTGCACAAGACCCTTGTCGACGAAATCACAGTTGAAATCACCTGTAGCTTGGAACTCTCTGAAGACGTCTCGCCAGTAGTCCACGTTCTGTCTCCTGTACATCCCCCACCAACATTCGATTCTCTGGTTTGCCGTGCTCCTTCCTTGTATAACACAAGGGGACCCAGGATCCTCTCCAGTGTCATCTTCCCTGAAAAAAGTCTATAGTCTGTTGGCATGGACATTTTCTGTTCCATGATCTCGGGATTTTGGGGCAGCCTCCGAGTTTAGAGACAGTTTGCGTAAAATAGGCTGCGATTACGCACGGGTTGCTGTTGGTAGAGTTTGCTTCCATCCAAATTATATACCTCGAAAATCCATCGATGCACCCGTTCACCCCAATGCCAAAGGGGGTAAGGTTGTCATAATGCATGTGCCATACGTAATTAGGCCCCGGAACACTGTATGATCTTCGCCGCAGTCTCCTGCCTTTCCGACGCTGCAACGCCACGGGATCAAGGGTGGTCTGGATCTCCGCAACGACATCCCGACTGACACGGAATCCAGCTAAAAGGCACCTTGCGTGCATCATACGGTAGCCATGAAGCCGTCCTGGTCCGTTCATAAGACTCGAGATGAACTCTACGACCTCAGCTGGATCGCTATATCTCCGTCGGTACAGACGAAGCCGGGCCAGTCTTCTGCGGAGGTGCCGCGGACTAATTTTGAAATTATTCCTTATTGTGTCATCCCCAGATCAAAATATTGCCTTATTAGGTTATCCATTATTCCAGACATTGTAAAGACAAGCGTTGCAACTATGAGAGCCCCGAAGTCATCAAAAGCTCTTCCCGTGGTGCCTATGAATGACCCATTTGTCAGCTGTTTGCTGATCATAAAAAAATGATTCGTTTTCCCGAGATCACGGAATAATTGTTGTGTTTTCTCGAGATCACGGAATAATTGTTGTGTTTTCTCGAGATCACGGAATAATTGTTGCGTTTTCTCGAGGTCTCGAATTAATTATATCGTTATCTCGGGATAACAAGGTGAATTAAAAGAGTACTACAAGATGGGCCGCTCTCGTCTTCCGTAAAAAGGCACACATCATCTGCAGACTGATAGACATTAGGGTATCCAAAGAATTTTTGATACCTCTTATCGTTTGGAGGTGACAGCCAATCAAAATTGACGTAAAAGTGGCAAAACAGGAAGTGAGGTCATATCTCAGCAACCGTTTGTCAGATTCTCAGGGATTAAAGCAAAAAAAAGTCATCTGACTGAACTTTTTTACTGGTTAGGTACCAGATCGAGTATCACTCCGTAACCCTACGAAAACCAATGTAGCCAGGCTCTGCCCTCGTAACGAAACATACACTGGTTTTACGCAAGGAATGGTGTCAGAGCCAGCGCTAGACATAGGCAGACCGGGCAGTCGCCTAGAGCAGAATAGGGCCTATGTCTTGAGGGTGCCAGTAAGTAATACCAAAAACTGCCACAAAATCAGAACTTCAACCAACATAAAACTTTACACTTCACATTAACAATGAATATTCATTATACACTAAGTAGGCCTGTATACACTCAGTATGAATGTACCTGTAGGTACTAGATCAGATGTGCTCAATCAGATGTAGGCCTACAATGCTATGTTTACAGATGCCAATTTCTAAAAACAAAAAAGGAAAGAGGGAAAGGGGGCAGGCCTAGGCCACCAGATTGACTAGAACTGGCCGAGAATGGAGGGATAATGGATACTATATCAGACTGCAAACTAGCTGATATTACAGAATTATTGACTTGGAATTGCAATGCGTTGATACAGTGATCCCATTGTGGTTTTTTTTGTAGTAGTAGTAGGCTATATTTTGTCTTTCACATCAGAATGGGCAAACACTGTTCTGGTGAAAGCACTGGTGCGCATTGCTTGCAGTTGTATTTCTGACATTTAAAAAACAATGCACTGTCTGGTCATAGCAATCAGAGGGAGAAAACTAGTTGTTGGTTATTTGTATGTTTTTCACCCTTTTTCACTATTCATCCTGTTACAAACAACTTGTTGACGTTTACAAACAGGGTGCGGTAGTCTGCCTCTGTGTTCTACCGTTTTGAAAACCTATGGCTACTTTTTTGCCTCTCGATGTGCGGTGCCAGGCACACGCTTACCATTGATTTAAAAAACGTCCCCGATTCCTACACGCACTCGTGTTCTCTCATACAAGCTGACACGACGCACGCAGACACGACAAAGTCACAGTCAGACGTCTATCGTTTAACAAAAGTAACACACTTTCCCAAGCTTGTCGCGCAACTTTCCACTCGAATCAAGGCATAGAACTATCACCCACCCATCAGTCCTGAGTGCGCAGTGCGCTAACTGAAAACGAAACGCATAGTCCGAGAAGATGGGCACAGACGTTGAGCCACTCAAAAACAAGCACACACAACTGTTGCTGCACACTATTCCAGTTAGCAAAAATAGCATCACACAATAGCCTACAACAAGCCTTGAAAGTGAAACAAACATCGAAACGGCATTTTATCGACCATGAGTCCACCCATCAGAACACTGCTTCCCAGAACAAGACGTGGCATAAAATATTGGCTCTGCCAGGGAAAGCATCAGTGACTGTAAATGCAACCCATTTTTAACTTATTTCTTAAATATATATCGGCAACAACAAAGTTATTCTGCTATGATTACAGATGAGACAGTAAATTATCCGTTGTCAGAAAGACAACTAGTTCTACCATAGCCCTTTTACGCAGCCAGTCAAACGCGCTAAACTTTGAGGATGAAACGTGGTATCCTAGCTAGCTGCCAATGATAGGCGTCCCACTGGGGCTATGAATAATGTTAGTAAAAGCCACAATGCTTAAAAGGCAAACCCTTCATGAAAAGGACATCATGCGCAGTCAAAGTGAACTATTTTTTTTTCTAACCATCTGCCACGGCAGGTGCAACGATAATGGAAACGTGTCCTACCTTCTTCCAGCTATGCATTCCATGCATATGCATTATTAGCCCATATTGGAATCTCAGTCCAACTCGTTTAACGATTGTCATTGCACTTTAAAGACATAGTATTACACTTATTTTCTTTTCTGCCATCAGCAACAATGTTGGCTTTTTTTTAAGTCTCTCGCGCTGCGCCGCCAGCCCACCACCGAATTGTTGACCGCTCGTTCTGTACTTCTTTTTTTTTTTTTGGAAGAACGGGGATGGATCACAACTATTGATGAGTGAATCTGTTGTAGGCCTATCACACCAGTGGTGTATAACTAAATCCGTACACCAAACACACCTCTCGTCCCCTTCTCATGACCAGGAGTGCTCTCGATTTGTGTTCAGTTGGAAAGTAAAAATTGTAAATTAATTGACATAAATTATACGGACGGAAATCCGTCCAAACGAAAATCCAGTTGACGGAAATCCGTCGTAGCGACGGAAAACTTTAATCCCTGGATTCTATTAGCTATTTTTTGCACACATACTAGTCGACCCCATGAAAAATCCAGATCCCCAGCTCAGTTAGCGCCACCAACAGGTAACAGGAAGTGAGCTTCTATCTCGACAGCCCTTTAACTGATTCAAACTAAGCTTGGTTCACGTGATCACACTCCCCTACAAGGAATGCGGACCAACATTTGCGAGATTTGGGCCAAAGGGGGTGCTGCGTTTCCTTCTGTTGCCGTGGCGACTTTGGCAAGTTTACTGCTTGGCCCCGCATTGCTGCTTGCAGCTATATTGTTCATGTTGTTTTAGTTTAGTCAACCTTTGTAAACATGCATGTCAGGAAATAGGACAGAATAGTTCTGAAAGTAGTTAATCTTTCATGAATATCACCTTATAGTACAATGTAATAATGCATGAAAACAAGTCATTTTGGAAAATGGCGGCCATATTGAATTCTGAGCAAAAATTGACGTGGCCCCATGTTTTAATTTCTTCCAATAGGGCTTCTGGTCAGTAATCCACAGAGAAAAGTGCGGTAGGACGAAAGGCCTAATTTTCCCAGCTGATGACCTGTCTATTGCACATACTTGTCCCTCATCTAAAGCAAAAAAATATGAATTTGAACATTTTATTGTTTTGCTAAAAATTAGTTAAACTTACATACGTACCGTATTAGCCCGAATATAAGATGATCCTGATTATAAGACGACCCCTCATTTTCAGGCTCACGTTTTGGGGAAAAACGTTTTTTGAAGACTTAATTTTGTTTCACATTGGAAACTTTTCTCAAAATGCAGTTTTTAATTTGTTGGAAAATCTGAGGCTTTTTACAAAGAACAAATTTCACAATATCATTTTCATGGAATTTCCATGATATAAGACCACAGATGGTTACTCATATCCTTTTCCTTTCTTTACTCACTTCACCTGCGCCAATAGGCACCTACAGGCTACAGCCGCCTGCCTGGGCCCGCCTGTTTAAAGTGCGACGCAACATAGCCTACACTCAGAGCATTAGTCTGCGCCAGCCAGGCAACCAGTCCAGTAGAGATAGGCAATCTATTGTGCAATGCACAGATTTTGCGAAATGCTTAGTTGACAGCAATAGCTAACCAGCAGCCGTCTCGCCAAATCGCCGTTCATTTTATGCATCCAAAGTTTTCCGTTGGACTATAGAAACCGAATGTGACCAAAGGCAGATTGACGCATTGCACTTGAAATCCATGCGCTGCCTATCAGGACCACGTTGACATTAAAAGTCCGATTGATATTCATTTCGTACCAAGGGTAAAACTCCTAGTGATTTTATATGAACAAGACAATCTCTTGCCTTAACCATTATTCTGTGTTGTTGCATCGTTGCGAGGCATATCGTCAAAGGCACCGCTTTCTCGGGCACTCACAGATGACCATTGATTGGCTGATGACAGCATCCCAAACTTAGCCTACAGGTTGTTCGTCAAATCACCCTTCATTTCTTTAGTTTCTAGTGGTGTTGTCGGCTGACCAGAGAGAACGACCAAAGCTTTCATGATGAGACTGTAAAACCAAACACAAATAAAAGCAGAGCAACGGGCCGCGATTGACTTGTGTTTTTCCCCTTGCACTGTCGTCCGCATCGCGTTGACATTGACAGTTGATAGACGTGCGGTGCAACAGTCATAACGAAACAAGCATCTACCATTTACATTTTTTAGCCTATTCACTTGTAGTAATCTTACCATAATAATACAGTATATTTATGCTAATTACTGTCAGGGTTTTCAGACAAGGAGTAACCCAAATGCAGGCACAGTAGACGGCTGAGGCTTCAGGACAAAGTTAGGTTTTCTTTTTATTTTAAGACGCGAGAAACAAAATCAAACACTACAAATGGCAACGCTCAGAAGATCCAAGAACTACAAATCAAAATACCCTCGAGGGGGAAAACAGGTAGAGACTAAAAAAACTAACAGGAAAACTGACATTACAAGATTCACAGAGGGACAGACTTACGGCAAGACAAGACCTAACAATGGCACCACACAGGACAACAGGAAACACAAGGTTTAAATACACAGGGAAGTTAACAAGGAACATCACATAATAGGCCAGGGCAAACAAGACACAGGTGAGCGGACTAATACTAATAAAAAGGAAACGAGAACAAGACAGGTGGAACAAGATCAAAAGCAATGAACAGGTAACCATGAAACAGGGGGCATGACAAAACTAAGAACCGAACAGGTGAACCAAATGACAGAGAACGATGACAGGACCAACCAGGGCCGGTTTTAAGCATAGGCCGGCTAGGCGGTCAGCTAGAGCGCTATGTGAAGAAGGAGCGCCGAAATGGCGCTCTCCGATGCATAATTTTGCGATCGCAAATCGCAATCAATAAAGCGTGGCGAAAGCGCTCCTCACGGCAAAACGCCCCTCAGCCAATAGTAATATCGCTTTCAACTGTCTCTGGGAAGTCTGTGAACCAATAAACAGACAGTCCTGAGAAAGGGGGTGGGATGAGTGACAGTGTGCGATCTATTTTGAATTTGGAGACCAACTCGAGAGACAGAGGGAAGCGCAGACAGAGCAGTGCTGCTCTGCTGGGTGGAGTATTATGTTCTCATTAAACCAGTCATTGCATGATGCAGGAGTTGCAGAGGTTGTTTTGGAACTATGTGATTTAATCAGCAACCGTTTGTGATTAT
>NW_026945700.1:0-38400 GCF_034702125.1 Engraulis encrasicolus
GGGAGGTTTATTGCATAATGTAGGCCTACCCCATGTCACAGATGTGAAGCCAAAACCCTTCTGTTCCACTACCTATTTACTCAGTGTGATGGAGGGAGGGTTATCCAGATGCTTTTCTCCATGACAAGACAAATATGGTTATATCAGTAATGATGTATAGGCTATTTCCATTTTAAGGTGTTTTTTTGGGGGGAGGGGAGTTTTGTCTTTGTTTCTATTGGACAGGACAGTGAAATGTGATTGGAAGAGAGTGGGAGAGAGAGGGATCGGCAAAGGACCTTGGGTTGGAATGGAACCCGTATCGTCAGCATATCGGTATGGCATCTTACCTCAGTGAGCCACCGCACCCCCTGGTTTAATTCTATTTCACTGACTTTGGCACTTTATTACCAGTTTATTATTGTAGCAAGCCAGCAAACCTATGATACATTCAGCTACATATGCTGCTAACAACACACCATAAGCATGAGTGAGACAACAAGGGTCCAACTCAAAATCCAACCTCCTCTCCTTTTGCCTGTGGCCTCTTGCTTTACTGAACCCTCCTCCGGCGAGAAAAAAAAATAAGTATCCCAAGTGTCAGCGGCAGCAGAGCAAGTTTTAGGGGGCTTTTCCCCATTCCATATCCCGATTCCGAATGAGAAAACGACCTTTGAAATTGCATGCGAGATATTGAATAAAACTTCTATCGTCAATGATGTCTTGTCTGGCATCACAAGGCCGCAAGCAAAGACATTGAGGTCAGATATTATGATGGACTACTAGTGTTCTTGTGATAGCAGTGCTCCCCCTGTCATGTCCCCAGTCAATTTCTTTTGAAATGGTTCCTCCTAGTGGTTGTTCCTAAAATTGTCAGGTATGCCTGCAACATGCATGCCTACTGTATAAAGAAGGCGTCTGTGGGGATTGCCACTGTGGTGAGAGAAGATTAAGTGCAAATTGAATGGCAATTAAACTTTCATCCAAGTACTTCTTCAGTTCTTTCCTGATTAAAAAAAAAACACAAGGTGCTATATCTCTACCGCACTGGAGGTGGAGCTACAGACCACAACCTTTATTCCACATTAACAAGGTTGTCACAACCACAGAGCTCATGTGCACGGCAATGTAATAGGGATATCTTGATGTCTGTTATTTGGCAAATTTAGATTTTGTCTCCACCTGATCTAGAATGGCCATATATGGGTATGTCCAATTCTGTCCTTAAAACCTTGAAATGTCCAATAAAGGGCAATATCTTGGTTGATTTAAGGTTTGTTTACCTTTACATTTACACACTATGATGGTTATGTGTAAGAGCCATTTTAATAGCCGCATACAACCCATGTGATCTCAAGCGGGCCGCACTAGTAACATCATCGCAAAAAAACCTTAAACCAGAGGATTCGTTGTCAGTACTATCGCCTAATGGTGACGCAGATCTCATCCCTGGAGTCCGTTATTGATTGGCTAAGGTATACACTCTTTTGTCTTTTTATTTGTATGATTTGGCGACACTGTATCGTAACAGTCATGCTAATAAAGCACAATTAAAAAAACAAATAATAATTTATTCACTCCAAAGAATTTAAATGGCAGGGTAAGGTCAGAGCATCTCCCACCCTCCATGGAGACGGATTCCTCTTAGACTCAGCGAAAGCTAGGTCTGGGGGTCTCTTATATTTCTTTAATGTAATTTCCTGCATTTTAACACATTTTAACGTCCACTCTCCCGTTTCAGCTCAATACAGAACCCGTATACTTTCACTTGTAAAAATCCGGGACGATTCCGAATTTCAAGGGACGGTTGGCAACCCTATACACAACTGAAATAATTTTGTAAAAAGTATCAACATTTGGTAGGCCTATATATGAGCTTTCAAATGCCTGTCAGGGTACCAATTCACCATTCATAATAGATAAATGTGACGTGCACTTATATATGAGAGAGAGAGGGGGGGAGGTTTGGATGATTGGGTTAAAGTCATGTAGGTCTAGATTTTACTTTGTTGCCCCAGTGGTGGAATATCGCATTTCGGTTACTTCTTTGAAAAATAAAATAAAATGTAAAAAATGTACATCCAGGCCAGAGAGAACCTTATGACAGGCCGTATCCAGCCCACTGGCCGTATGTTTGACACCCCTGGTCTTGATTGTCTTGATGGACAGAGAACAGTCTTGGGATCGCTTAGAGCGAGCTGGCCTTTTTTCTTGAGACACTTAAGCGGTTCTGGGATTTGGGAGAAATGGGCTCAATGGGCCCTGCTCAAATGGGCCCTGCTGGGCTGAGACGTTATTGATGCCATCTCCTTGATTGATGTAGCTTGGAAGGCCTTGATGGCCTCCACCTTCATGGAGTCTGCAATGCTTGCTATGTAGCCCAGGTACCTGATTTCCTTCATGCAGAACTTTAACTTCTTCATGTTCAAGGTGAGTCCTGCTGCTCAAATCTTTTCGAGAACAGTGTGGAGGTCTTGTAAATGGCATTCAACAGATAGTGAGTATATCATAATGTCATCTAAGTACACAAGAAACACTTTTTCCTTCAGATAAACCAACACCAGATCCATTAGATCAGGGGTTTTCAATAGGTGAGGCGCGCCTCCCTAGGGGGGCGCCAAAGAGTCCCTGGGGAGGCGCGGGGAAACACGCCAATAAAGGTGCACTTTCTATAAATATCTGCAGTAGGCATTGTACCTGCTTGCATGCGTGTAATAGTAAGAAATGCATCCCTTTCTACTACCACCACCACAACAGAAGTCAACAAAAAAGAGAAATCAGAAATGTTGGAACTATGACCTTGTATGTGATAATTCAAATCCTCTTTACTTTCTTAAAATAATATTCTAAGTTCGGGTGGAAATTGCGCTATTTGGAAGTGAATTGGGAGCCAAGACAAGGCAAGCACTGGAGAACTGCCGTGTGCTTAATCCGATTTTTATTCTTGAAGAGTAACTTTGTAACTGTGCAATCTGTGAGCGAGTGAGAGCGGGGGGAGAGCGAGCGAGCGAGAGAGAGGAAAAGATGAAGCAAAGCGCAGGTAGGAGTAAGTTAGGCTAGTTTGCAAACGTCGGAGAAAATTCGGTGCCATATGCCTCGGAGGCATGACGTGTCGGCAAAGCGAAGTTAAGTTTGAAACAATATTGTCCAACTTTTAGTAGCAGGACAGCAGCGTGCAGGTGAATAAGCTAAAAAATAAGTTCAGTAACACAGTAACATGACGAGGATCAACGACAAATTACACATGCATGTTTGCAAATGAAATGTGAATAAAAACGTTTGGTGATGTGACCGTTGCGACGAGCATATGAGGGGGGAAATAAGTTTGTACATCTCAGAGGGCGTCACGCCTAACTTCACGGCTCTGTGTTCGTCCGAGAATCCGCTCCAGCAAGGCTACAGTGCAGGGTGACTTGCGGCTGTCGCTTCTCTTCTGTAGTCTACATCCCCGCATCAAACATCTTTGCGCATCAAAGGCGTGTCGTCTTTGTTTTCAACCAGTAGCCTTTGTCAACAGTTCATGGCGACAGACGAAGCAATGATTTGGATAGGCCTTCTGTTCGTGATGTTACAGTAAAAGTAGCCTCCATTAAGATGGAAATATTATCGATATCTTAAAAGAAATACAATTTAATAATAATTAAAAAAAACATGTATTGGGCTATCAATTGTTATTGAAACTGAAATTCATTTTGCATCCCTGAACAAGACTGGTTTCAGTAAGGACAAGACATTGCCTACAGGCCTAACATCACAGGGCTATGCACATTAGTAATGCAGTATGGAGCATCAGACAAACAGAACATTAGACGGTGGGCTAGATTTCGTAGCTCCTTTAGAAAATGATTTTCGTTCTCACTCTCGAGTGGCAACTTGATTTTTCTAATATGACCTCCTGACAATATGTAGGCCTAGGCTAAAGCAATATTCTGGCTGTTGCCACGCTGAAAAGTTGCACGTTGATAAAAAAATAACGAAAATAAAAAAGACTGGGGGTGACGTCACATAATGCACAGTCAATGGGAAGTCTTCGCCCCTCAAAGTTGAAAAGGGAATATTTATCCGTATATCTGGCTTTTTTCATAGGCAGATAATTCACCTAATCATTGAAACAACATAGGCATTTCATTCGTGATCATTTTCATGTTACTGGAAAAAATAACACAGCTTGCATTTCTTTACTGACACGTAGTTTTTTGGCGAATTGATCTACCCCCGTCACCTCATTGCTCTATTGCTTTGAGGGAACAGACCTGTCATCTTTTTGACATTTATCTCTCGTTGCCCAATGATGGTCAGACAGTTGAACACTAACAGCAAAAAAGAGCACTCCTGAAAGTTTGAGAGAAATATATTTTTTTGCATGTACACAACAAGTGAGCCCACTTACCCCCCAACTTGTAACTTTTTGCCATGAAATCTGACGGTTCCGGGTAACATGCACGCGCTAGCTGTATTCTGCCTCGTTGACTTTGCATTGACGTGACGTCACTCGGTCGGCTAGTTTTTGTTGTCATTTTTATAAATCAATGTGCAAGTTTTGAGGATGGCAACAGCCAAAATATTGATTCATGGGTTGTCAGGGGGTTATATAAGCAAAAATAAAGTTGCCACTCGTTACCACCAACGAACTGACAAGATATGCCGCTGGGCCCAGCACCTACATGGAGCCTGACACCACAGTAACCCACAGTCACAGATAGGCCTACATGGGACACAGGCCCATGTGCAGACACACAGTACCATAGAGGTAGAAAATAACACTAGAGAGGACCCCGCCCCCCCTTTACGGCAATCTGTAGCGGCCATTATCTGTAGGTAGATCAGAGAAATGGAAATTAACGGAGAACGAGGCTCACCTCTGTCGAAAATGGCTTAATCATGTGAAAATGTCCATCAACACACTATACAAGGACAATAGTTGAAGTGTGTTGCTAACTATGTTCATAAAATATATGATTTGATTTTTAAATATATTTTATCAACTCATATGATTTCAGTAGATATGTAGCCTGACATTTCAAATCTGGTCTTTGATTAAAGTGTTACGTTATATATACACAGTTTTAGTTAATTTCTTGACAGGGGTGGGCGTGTTCTCCATTGACTTGCATTGCCTGAAAGTACCTACACTACCTACGGAAGTTGGGAAGCTCCAGCTGCCATTTCCCAGTGCTGTCGCAAATTGCTGTGTCCTCTCTAGTGTTATTTTTTACCTCTATGCACAGTACTTAATATTTCACACTCTGAACTCTGAAATGCCTTGGTGTGCGATGTGGGTGGGTTGTGTTTTTTCTTCTTTTCTTTTTCTTTTTTTTTTGGGGTGGGGGGGGTGTACTTGACTGTCTTCACCTACTCAAAGGGGAGGCTCACAGTCAGTGAAATTGAAAACCCCTGATTTAGACGTTGTAAACTGGTTGGGCATTTAGGGCATAACTCTGAACAGAAAAGTGCCCATGTGAGTCACAAACGTGTCTAGGCCACATTTGCAGAGCCCATGGCGACTGCCAATATACACTGCCTACAGTAATGTCTAAATGGAACACACAGTAGAACCAGCAAGTGAATCTAGTAGTTTGTTGATGTTAGGCAGAAGGTATGCATTGGTTTCTGTGACAGCATTTAACTCTATAAAGAACCTGAACGATCCACAATTCTTTGGAACAAGGACGACTGGTAAAGTCCACCCTGAACATGTTTAATGAACGCATTCATATTTTGGGTGAACGTCAACTGAATCTACAGTATGTACTATGTACTGTATGTACACTAGCGGAAAAATTAACTATGAAAACTTTGATTCTGGTGTCTGTGAACAGCATGCAATGTCCCATTTCATTTCCGAAGTAGTCAGATTTCATACTTCCTGGAGAAAATCCAGTAAAACGCTTTTACTATGACCTGTGAGTTCCACAAAGAGGGGGGGTGGCCTATTATTTCTGTGTTCTACTATCGGAAGGGGGTAGAGAGTAGCCTGGTCCGGACCATCCCATAATACTACCATTTCATTTCGTATTTATGGTCTGGCATTTGTTTGCTCTGAAGCAATTGCAAGAAGCAGGAAGTTTGCACTCAGTTATGGTTTGAAATTATTGGACACCTCTCACCCAATCGCCGGCAGTTACTCAACAACAACATAGCGCAGACCAATGACTCTGGTGCAGATGTGTACGTAATTGCCACAAGCGTCCTCCCCCTTTCGGCCCCACGTGGGGCACTTACACGCTTATTGGCTGTTTTCTGGGGGGGGGCGTTGCGATCAAAATCCTACTGCTCCAGGCACTCCACAGAGAAACACGGCCAGACTCGTAGTGGAGTCAATCGTTTGGCGGAAGTACGTAGGATGGCTCGCGAGGCTAGGTAGAGAGTGGATGTAAGGCGTTTATATACAGGTATAGTCAGGTATTTTGATAAACAAATATTTTCGCTAACACTTTAGAATAACTACCTATAGACAGCTTTATAAACACTTTATAAATAATGAACTAATTATCCCGTTGTCCTCCAAAGACCAGAAGGCATGAAATCACATGAAACTCAGAAGTTGATTCCCACTCCATTGTGCAGTCATAGTTTGGTTATTACTCATTTACAAACATTTGTAAATGCTATGTTAAATGTTAATTATTATTAAATGTTAATAAAGTGTTTATAAAGCTGTGAATAGGTAGTTATTCTAACATGTTACCACATTTTCTTTACCTCCCTTTGCCAAAATATCTTTGTTCACACCACCGGCAAACCTGCAAAAATATGCTGCCGAGAGCTGTCATGATTACGTGCGCGCCAACCAGAATGCCATTCAAGCCTCGATGTCCATCCGTTGGTTCGTCACGCGTTTCTTAATTGTGATTCCTTCTTATGTCCACAAGGCGGCAGAGTTAAGTTGCTGAGTAAAGGGCGGGTTATACTTCCTGGCAGTGCCACGGAGTGAGCTTGTCGCAGCCATGATGCAGTTAATTTTGATTTATGCCCTGTTTTGAAGCGCGGTCTGCGCGATGTCATTCCACGGTCAAACTGCCTTCAATACAAAGAGTAACCTAGACGTATCGGTTGTTTTTTTAGCTTCACAGACTCGACGAAAATGAAAAATTAAATCTTTATGTCATTAGCTTTTTTGATCGCACTGGCAGCCACCGCGGTAGTTTGGAACAAAGAAGTGGCTCATTTGTCGAGGATAGGTCGCACGAAGCGGAATGTTTCCTCGACCTCGGAAACACTGTTCAACTGTCCAAATAACTTCAGCGTCGTAACTTGCAAGCGCACGTGTTGTCTTTGGTTCGTGTAAATAAATGAAACGACAAAGCACGGGCAACTTATTTAATGAAGAGCTCACAGTCCGTAGACCGACGAAGGTTAGAACAAGGAAGTAGCTTGTTCATCTCGAGGACAGAGCAGGCTGGTCGAGAGGACCAATCAGAGACCTATTTTCTCTCCTTCCCGCCCTTCACTCCGTCGCGGTCTGCAACACTCCCTGCCGTGCCCCAGAGTACCTGCGTGATGGGCGGGGCTTCACTCCGTTAACTGCTCGGCTCACTGCATCACGACGCAGGGACGCTGATCTCGAGGCATAAACCACCCTTAAAGAGAACTGTGTTGCCGTCACCGGAGTGACCAGCAGGCATCTTGCTTTGCAATCGTTTGAATTTGGTGATATCACTCAAAGAATGAAGCTGACTGCTTTGTGACGTTAAAAAGCTGTCATTGACCCATAAAACGCATGATTCACCCCAGCGGTTTTATTTATTTATTATTTGTCGATGTTTAGATTCTTTCCTGCACGTTAAAAAGCTGCCATTGAACCATAACGCACATGATTCACCCCAACGGTTTTATTTATATTTGTCTATGTTTACATTCTTTCCTGCACGTGATGCTGAAGTGGCATGATACTAATGGTTGATAGGCTATGTAATGTCTGGTAAAACTAATTTGTAATTTACTTGATCTATGCCTACTTGAGATAGTACTTTTTCAAATCCAGGCTTATGCATGCTAGTTTTATTGATAAATTGCCTTGGGAGGTTATGAGGAGGTCAGGGGGGCGTTTGGGCAAAAAAAGGTTGAGAACCACTGGCATAGATGGACACATCTGTGGTCCACCTGTCGGACTTGTTGAAATATGTTCTTCTCGTAAATGAGACTAGCGTTGTGCGACCTCCCAGTCAGTCAGGCGCGCTGTCACTCCTGTTAGCATTTGTAGCTACTCCGCATAGCCAACGGTAAGTTTCGGGGCTGTTTTTGTATGTGACCAAAGTTTTCCACGTTTTTCCTGTTTACATAGGTTTATATGACCATTGACAAGTTTGGTTACGCAAATTCAAACATGGCTTTTTCTGTGTTGCAGTTTTGTGAATAACTACAGTAGACAACAAACGTACTCAAAGAAAATGTCTAAACTATGCCCACACAGAAAAAAATCCTAACCCTAACCTGTCAATAAATGCATGTTTTGCACAAAACGAGCAGACCCCTTTCCCACCAAGGCGGTAAAGCATCGCGGGACAGAAGTGATTTTTACCGGCGTCTGTGAAAATACATTGAAACATATCTGTCGTTACACACCAACCGCCAGTAGTCGGGCGTCAGCGGCGCCGGCTCATTTGGCTGCATTTGTAAAATTGAACTCGTGCATATTTTTCACGCCGGCGACCGGCAGTGTCTCATTCAAATGAATGGCAAAGTAGCACGCTAGCTTTGGCTGTGGGGAGGGTTTTGAACAGGACTGGTCGCGCACGCAGACTCTGTCGGTGTGAAAGGCAGAGTAGAACCAAAGAAACTCAACACACCAGCCGAAACTAAGCAGAAAGACCGCGTTCATCTTGCGTCCATTCCGCTCGGCTTTGGTATGTCTGACGCCTAAGTATAACGTATAATCTGCAATTATTTAATATCCAGTCATTTCATTTCAAGTAATCATTTCATGTAAAGTTGCTTCTAAATTGGCAAAAGCAAACTTTTCCAAGGTAAGCTACCCTTTTACAGCTGTCAATGCCATTAATAGAGGCTAATAAGTTAACAAGCAAGCTAATGGAGCCCAACTAACAAATACTCATTTTTCAGGGGGGTTCAACCGCTGACATAACGCTATTCCGACATCCAACGTAAGGTTACGGTGCTTACAAACCGCAAGCTCAAGACGTCCGCTTAAGGCCGTTTACACACTAGGGCAGTAAAGCGTCACGGAACAGGCAACATTTTTACCGGCGTCAGTGAAAGTACATTGACACATATCTGTCCTTACACACCAACCGGCGGTGGTTGGGCGCCAGCGGTGCGGGAGCCGGCTCCGCACCGCGCTGCATTTGGAAAACTTGAGCGTATTTTTCATGCCGGCGACGTCTCATTCAAATGAATGGCAAAGTAGCACGCTAGCTTTGGATATGGGGAGGGTTTTGAACAGGACTGACCGCGCACGCCAACACTATCAGTGTGTCCGTTCCGTTCGCCTTTGGTATGTATGACGCCTAAAGCTGGGCTTACACTGTGCGACTTCTGACCCGATTTGGCACTCGCACGAGTTTTTGAGAGTCGGGCCGATTTTCTGCTCAATCGCAGGTCAATCGTGAGTCTAGCATCGTGCAGTGTACATCGGGTAACGACAAGCGATTTCACCTCACGATCGTGCAATTGCAGGGTCGCATGAAAATCTGTACGGTTTGAAATTCTGGTCGTGGCTCGTGCGTAAATCGCACAGTTAAAGCAGTGTTACGACCCGCTTTGACACTTCACATGCACAAATTAATAGGGCTGTGCGATTCGCTGTTAAGCGCGACCTCATCTCCACCGCAGGTGCGCATGTTTGCTCCTCTGCAGACCGGGGAAACATGCCTGTCGAGTCGTACGGTGGAAGCATTTCGCTCGCATCTGACTGTCGGCTCGTGTAGTGTGAGGATGTGAGTCGTGAGTCGTGAACTTTTAAACAGTGAAATTCCATCATGCAGTGTGAGCAGAAGCTTAAGACCCACGAGTGAAAAAAATCGCAGTGTATGCCCGGCTTAAGGCCGGCTCCACACCAAGGCATCGCGGAACGGAAGCGATTTTTACTGGCGGTGGCGAAACATATCTGTCCTTCCACACCAACCCACGGTAGTCGGGCGTCAGAGGTGTGGGAGTGGGCATCTTCCAAATGCAGAGTGGAGCCGGCTTCCGCGCTGCTGTCGCCCGACTACAGGCCCATTTACACCCTACGGAAACGGGTGAAATTCGTCTCTCCGGGCCAACCGTTGCTCCCGGAGTTGCATTCATTCCTCCGTCCGTAAAATTGATGTTACGTAGATGTGTTATGCTGTGGCAGATTTGTGTTCGTTTTACAAATTATTTAGCCCTAATAAAATAGCCAGACCTAGGATTCACGGAGATAACACACTGAAACAACTTTAAGATTTGTGTAATGATGTATAAACAAATCCAGGAGGCTTCGTGCTGGCCATTTAGGTTTGTTGTTGGGAAAACGAACGTCCTCCGAGCCCAAATGTAAACAAATGAGGCATGTTTTTAGCTTGGCTAGCATGGTAGTGGAAATATACCCTTTCACAAACTCACAGGTTATTTCATTTACTATTTGTATCGTTTTTAGATGTGAAATACTTCTCTTCTTCGTTGAGTTTTGTAAATTGGTGTCTTTTTCACTATACTGCCACCCACGGATTCCTCTGGTATTGCTCCGTTTCACCCGTAGTCACCGGATTGCTAAGCACTCAACCAACGGACAAACTGACGGATGAAACGACCCCCGGAACCGGGTGAAAGCGTCCGTTTCCGTAATTAACGTAGGGTATAAATGGGCCTTTACGCCGGTTGGTGTGGAAGGACAGATATGTTTCCATGTATTTTCACCAATGCCGGTAAAAATCGCTTCTGTCCCGCAACGCTTCACCGCCTTGGTGGGAAAGGGGTCTGCTCGTTTTTCCGACGCCCCATTGGTCCTATGCGTCAATGTTCCGAACATTTCCCATTGATCCTACAGCACTTAGTCTCAGATAACTTTTTACCAATAAAATGAAACCCTTTGTCCCGACAGTCCAATGTTCCGACCAAAAGCTGCTTTAGATCACCGTCATCTCTGAGTCTGACAGCCTGTGAGTTTAATTCTAACTCAACAGAAATAAAACCCCATTCATTGTCAATGGGGGTTAATTAATCTGGTGATTCAGAATTAAACTGGTGAGTTAACACCAAAAAGTGGCATGGAAATCTACAGGGTATATTGAAGAGTGAAGTGTGGGGCACCAGGTCAACAAACAAGAACAGCTGACAGCAAAGCATCAAGGATATCTGGGCTTCCATAACTCCCATGCACTGTTTTTGCCATTGACTTCAATGTTAAATGCATCATGGCCATTATGAAGACAGAGAATGACCTAACCAAGTATTGACCATTGCATGTTATGTAGAAAGTACCAAATTTAACTGATTTAATGTGACCCGAATTTTGATGAAGAAAAATGTGATTTTATATTATATAATATTCTAATGTTGCAAATTCCCCAATTCATGGGTTTTTTGAGCTGGAAGGCCAACGTATATAAAAATAAAATAAAAAAATGATTGGAATAGTTAAAAAACTGGGCCATGAATCTACAATCCATGACAATTTAACCCTATTGATGGAATTATGGAAATAAATCAACTTTTTCATGCTATTCTAATAAAAAGGCCTGGAGCTGTATGTGCTCGTAGCAGCGCATGCAGCTGAAGTCTACTTGGCACCGGGAAAATCAGGACATACGATCTGGGATGATGACCAACCCCAAACAGCCATGGGTCGGAACATTGAGCTGTCGGAGCAAAGGGTTTAATTTAATTATTTCGAGTTAGTAGTGGGCTGTAGGATCAATGGGAATTTTTCGGAATATTGACGCATCAGACCAAAAGGGCGTCGGAATAATGACATGCTACCAAATGATTGTAAACATTTTAAAGTGATACTGTCCCATTTTTGGAAATAAACTCATATTACACATCCCCTTGAGTTAAGTAATTGAATTTTACCTTTTTCCTGTACTTTCAACTGTTCTCTGAGTACGGCAGTGCAAATTTTACCTCCAAGCTAGCAGTTAACATTGACTCCTATGAGACCAGTTAGCCGCCAGCTGGGACTCAATGTTAACTGCTAGCATGGAGGTAAAATTTACTCTGGTCGGCAACAAAGAACCCCATACCAACCAATCTGGCAATCAGTGCCTGCCCTTAACTGATTACTAAGGGCTGTTGTGTCGTGATTCAATTACTGCTTGCACCTGCCAAAAATCCTAATCACTCTGGTCACATGGTACTCTTGCACCTGTATATAAACCTTGACTGTCATAGTGTTTCAGTTGCTTGTCTGTCTGCCGGCTTGTCCGCATGGCATAGTGCTTGCTTGACTACTTGCTTGCCCACTTTGCGAGTATTTTTGCAAGTCAGCTTGTGGCAATAGTAATTCTACAGAACAGTTTGGCAGAATGGTTCCATGCAAAGAGGGCTTCAGTGACTGTAGAGAGATGGAGGTGGGACTGTACCATGATCAGGGGACCTCATTCATGGAGGAGGATAACACCATGTGCTAGTTATGGATTGTTACGGCTATTATGATCTTGGTTTGTCATTCCTGTTCTACACTGCCTCAAGTGGATCAGCTGCCTCAGGTGCTTGGTCGTGGCTTCAATAAGATCACCTGGACAAGTCATTAATCTCATTATGCCTCCAATCAAGCTCCCCTTAAAATACGATGGTTCCTGCTGCACATTAGTGGATTTGTGTGTTAAACCCGTTGCTGCTGCCTTTCCAGCCTGTAGTTGTGTTAATGGTTCTGTTGGATTTGTGTTTCTTTATGTTAGTTTAATGTCCTTTGTTTATTAAATAAGTATAATTAAAATCCCACAGATTAGATTAAGGTGTCTGTCTTTCAGTTAAGGTTAAGGATGGTTTCTAGTTCGGCTCTTATGGGCCATTTTAATTTCGGGGCGTAAGAAGTATCGACGTATCGGACGAAAGGTTATTACAGGTATCTTGAATTAACAAATCTTGATGTGAAACGTGATTAAATTGGGTGTAAATACTTTCCATAGTTTTCATAGGCAAATCAAACATTTTGAGTGAACCACTGGAACGACGAGCCATTTGTAGCCTGGTAGGAACGTATTTATGCCTAACTAGTACAATCTGAAGAAGTAATTATTTGCAGCCATTCATAAGACAAAATGAAGTCCCCCTTGAGGATCCTGCCCCAGTGACAAGCTTTGTTCCTTTTTTGCGTTTCCTGTACCTTTTATTTATGAAACTGTGGGTTAATCTATCAAATCCTTTTTTGAATGTACCGCTGGGGCGATGGGCCATTTTTAGCCTGGTAGGAACATATTAATGACTTAAAAGTACAAACCAAAGGGTTCATTTTTTGTAGCCTGTTACAATGATTACAAAAAGGTCCCTTTCTGACCTTCATGACTGAGAGTGTAATTGTCTCAAGGTCAATACAGTGGGCTGCACTTACACACAAAAACACGAGGTGAGATATAGAGTAAATTGCCATGGCAGTGTCATCTTGCACCTGTTCGCCCCCCTCGGGGCTGCGAATCTGCGACCTCGTCAACTATAATGGTCCGGCAATGGCAGGCACAGTACGATACCACCGGACTAAAGGACCAGTCCCCCAGCCCAACGGCACACATCCACACTGTATGAAGCTCAGAGAAGGAGGTTTACTAACGCTCCACGCCAACTGTTAGTTAGTCTCCGTTACAGCAGCATACCTTGCGTGAAACATATACACCTTTCGTTGTATGGGTTAACCAGGAACGTACGGGTTATATACACACCTATGTACATAATTGTCAATAACTCCGAGTAAATTATACAAAATAAGTTGCATACATACAAGCATGACCGATTCAGTATCACAAAATATCCTCAAACCGTAACCTGCATTGCTGCAACGAATAGAGTCTCGGCAGGGTTGCCAGATGAGATGATGATCGTGTGCCCTTTTCTACCCGAAGACAGCCGCGGTAAACCGTCCGATCTGGCAAGACTGCTCAACTTCTGGGTCTATTATAAAACGTTTGGCGGTAGTGAGGGTGACAATATAGATGTTACGATTTGTCAAAATCTTACAGAAAATTATTGAAACACACTTTGATAACGTTGTAGTCACCGTTTGAAATCGTATGCATTCCTATGGCTCACAGCTCTGATAGTCTTCACTAGGAGGAGCTATGTCTGTGGGAGGAGTCGATGGGGCGCGAAAATCGCAAAGATGTCTGCGCCCAGTCAATCCGAAATTCTGCTAGTGCCTTGAACCGCCCATTGCCAGTCTAGGTTAATCTATGTCTATGGTATCTGCAAGCTTTCGCATTCGTCCTCGCAGACGAAATCGATTTCTTAGAAATGCCTTTCCACTTGGCAAATTCACCTATATTGACCTCCTACTTAGTAATACCATAGCATATACGACCCATGTAATAACATGCAGGTCTGTGTGACGGTGTTCAGTACGAGTTCTTGGCATCCAGCGTAGAGGATGAAGCGCTTCATTATTCTTCCTAACAAAAGCAGGTGTTTATGCACCTGTGGACTTGTAAGCAGAGGTGCACAATATCCAAAATGCCCTAACTTCAGCAGAAAAAAGTGGGTTGTACATATTCATTACACAGATACAAGTACTCCACGACAGTATTCAGACTGGTTAGTGGATGTGTGAGTCACTAGACTGGACACTGAATCTGAATTACCCACTATTGTCAAATTCACATGTGCATGAATAAATGGGATTGGCTTGTCATTTTGCTGACAAAGTATATGATTTCCTAAAGGACCGTCCACTCCTACCTGTTGTTATGCCTGACCACATGCTCTATATGCAATAAATAGATATTCTAAACCTTGGGCATTCCATTCCTCCACTCAGGTTTAATGGAGGAAATGACCAAATCAGAAAAGAGTTGCACTATTCTTCATCCAGAAGTACTGAAGTAAATGGCATACATTTTCACGGTCACTGAAGAGAAATGGGCCGTTTGGGAAGTGCACATAGGTAGTCTACAGTACTGCAGGAAATGGTGTTAGCCACAGTCCACCACAGATCCTAGGTTAGGGGTTTGTCAACACAAGGTAGAGCTCTGCAAGCAGATGCTGGATGCATCAAGGTATCATAATGGATTTGAGTTCAATGACCACGAAGACCCTTGCTGGTTCTGACATGCTGCAAAAGCCTAGGGCGTTGTTTCACACCTAAGTAACCCTTCATTCTAACAATGTGTCAATATAACCAATGTGCCAACACATAGGCAAAAAACAATCATGAAACACAGTGACAAATAGGATATGTGACAGCTGACATTTATTGGTGCTGTTGTGACGTGTGATTGAGGATCTCCTCTTGTGCATCAGCAATCCTTTTCATGTGTCCGGTGATTTCAGTGAGTGCCCCCAGCACCCGCCTCTCGAATGCTGCCCTCTTTCTTGCCTTCACCCGCCTCCAGCTGTGGGTGTCCGGACGCAAGGACTCAAGCGCAGCCGTGCGCCTAAGGGCATGGTCCTCAAATGCGTCGTAAAACTCGGACGCCTGGTGCGCTTGAGTCCTGGACGGCCTGCGCCTGGAGGCGGATGGAGCTGAGGACAGTCGGTGGGCAGGTGCTGGTGATGGTGATTGTGATGGTGCTGCTGGTGATGGTGAAGGGTGGAAGAGGGGAGTTCACAGTGTTTCACAGTGCCCTTTTGGGGCGTTCCCACTCCTGACGTACCAAACAATTCGTCCATGGTCTGTTGGCAGGAACATACAGGATGCTAGTATCAGAGGACTGACTAGTGTATTCTGAGGTCACACCGTTAATACATCCCAGTATTTTTTATATTACTTACGTTATAATACTCCCAATTAATGCGTCCTTCACCACTCAACGTGTGCCGGTCCTTTATCCTCTTGTAAGTGGTAAGAAGGTTGTTGACCTTCTTCCGGCACTCCTCGGGAGTCAGCGCACAACCCTGCTTCTTCAACTCGCCGCTGACCTTAAGATAAAATGTAGGCTTTTTTGTATGGTACAGCGACATGCATTTTTCACAGCTTGCGAGGAGAAGCAGGGTTGTGCGGTGCTTCAGCTCTGTAAAGACACATACAGTAAGTGCTACAAATAGCACTGAAATGTCAGAACAGCTGTCCTTTCAGCATATTATTATTAGTCTTACCTGGTCCTGACTCCCGGGAGGCCGGAGAGGTCGAGGCGGTGTCTACCGGCACACGTTGAGTGGTGGGTGAACCTCTTCTGGTGCTGTTGCTGGCTCCATCGTTTACTCTGCCGGCCCTGGCCCCAGCACCAGTGGTGTTGGTGGTGGTCGCAGGCCCGGCACCAGTGGTAGTGGTGGTGCCTCTATTCACTGGAGCCATTTGTAGCACAGGTTTGGTGGTTACAGGGCCCAAGAGTAGGAGAAAATGGTGAAAGTGAAACACGATCAGCATTCACTGAATTGTCAGTGGTTGTTTAAATATTTCTTGCATAATAACAACAAATACCTCATAGTTGGACTGCAAGGCAGAGCATCCAATGCACCATGACTGCATCTCCCAAGACTTTGTGATAAACTGTCACAGCCATGTATGAACTGACAGTTCTGTTTGTCCATATATTGGTGGTGCATGAGAAGTATGTTTTTTCTGCCATCTGTGCATTGACCTTGTCTCTTCATATATTTTAGAAATTTCATTATACATAAAGAAATTCCTTGAGGGGTCTACAGAGGAGGGAACTTGCGCACCTGAGGTGGAGAGGAGGTCGCACTCAACAGCGAATCGCACAGCTCTATTAATTTGTGCATGTGAAGTGTCAAATCGGGTGGTAGCACTGCTTTAACTGTGCGATTTACGCACGAGCCACGACCAGAATTTCAAACCGTTTTGATTTTCTTGCGACCCTGCGATTGCACGATCGTGAGGCAAAATCGCGTGTCGTTACCCCAAAAAGTGTAAGGCTTACACTGTGCGACTTTTGCCCCGATTTGGCACTCGCACGACTTTTTGAGAGTCGGGCCGATTTCTTGCTCAATCGCAGGTCAATCGTGCAGTGTACATGGGGTAACGACAAGCGATTTCGCCTCACGATCGTGCAATCGCAGGGTCGCAAGAAAATCAAAACGGTTTGAAATTCTGGTCGTGGCTCGTGCGTAAATCGCACAGTTAAAGCAGTGCTACGACCCGATTTGACACTTCACATGCACACATTAATAGGGCCATGCGATTCGCTGTTGAGCGCGACCTCATCTCCACCTCAGGTGCGCATGTTCCCTCCTCTGCAGACCGGGGAAACATGCTGTCGCGTCGTACGGTGGAAGCATTTCGCTCGCATCCGACTGTTGGCTCGTGTAGTGTGAGGACGTACACACAAAGACATACACCCGCTATTATTATATATATTTAAATAATTATTATATTATTTGTAAGTGTGGGCATGGGCAATATTAGATGGGCCCCGGGCCACTCTGCACAGAACAAGGCCGACAGGCGGACAACAGATGCGTCCCTCTATGCCAGTTCCAAGCTTCTTTTCTCCCAAACGCCCCGCCGGCCTCCTCCTAACCTGTCAAGCTATAAGATATGTCCGATAACATCAGTAACACAACGTATGTCAAATGGCCCATCTGTCTACTTGTAGTTCGAGCACCATGTTTCAGTGCGCAGCGCACACTGACTACTCACTGAAACAGTGGCAGAATGTTTGCAGACTCGCTGGGCATATTAAAAAGGAGGCTCGTACATACTCTAATCTTCTGAGCCCGAGTTTGTGGACTGGAGAAGTGGAGTAAAATGAATGTTATGAAAGAAAAAAAGCTAACCAAATGTTACAGGTCCACGTTTAGAGGAAGAGCTGTATGCGCTGCTGGTCGCCTGTTAACTAATTACGGTTCCATGTCGTGGAGCGTTATGCAATGCAAACGCCCCTCTATCCGAGCACAAACATCTGTGTCAAATACTGCCTGCCGACTTCTAAATCGTTCATTTCCGGGAGTTTCTGATGAAACAAAATAGCTGAGCACAACGCGACACTATCATACACAACATGATAAAGTCCCCTTCACGTTTGACATCCTCATGAGCCGAATTGTATCACAAGACCGTGAACATTAAGTGACACTCAGGGTGGTGTTGGTGTGCTGTGGAGAAGGAACGAAGTTGCCTCCCACTGTTCAAACGTAAAACAATGCCGAAAATTGAATGCCCCCCTCAGTTGTCTCACAATGCAATCAGCTTAGCCTTGCCAGTTTGGTAACATATCATGTATGTTTTGGCACGCATTCGCTCCAGGCCAAAAATGCCTCTCTGCCTCCGCCTTGTGGACACAGGAAGGAACAATTGAAGGAATGCGTTGCGGACGGACGGACAGACAGACCCTCTTATAGAGATGCTGGGACGCATCTAAAAAAATGGGCCTCAACTTTAAAAAGGTTAAGAATCCCTGGTCTAGAGCAGAGGCATGGCTACCACTGGGGCGACTCACTTTCAGCTCCCTGTCAGTGGTCTTCAGCAGCGTCTCCATCAAGTCCTTGTTTGCGGAGATCAGATGGGCAGGTCTTTGAAAATGTCTTTGGCCAAGTTTTCGATGACTCCGACAACATCTTTTTGCCACATGAATTTTCTCTCCTTGTTCCCCTATTTGATGAAGACCTGACTAGCAGCAAAAACAAATCTAATCTAAACATATACATAATGACATCAATGATACAAAGGCAAATGCCCCATCATTCTCATTGGCAACTCCGATGCATTGTTAGCAAAGTTAAAAACTTAATGCATGCGTGTGTCAAATGCACAGAAACCTAATGCATGCGCCAGTAGCGAACCATGGAGATTTGGAATGGGGAATGGCTACTATCACGCGTGTGACGTCACCATACCCAAGGTCCTCATATGCGCAAATGTCAGCGTATTACATAGCATTTAGCAAACACCTTTTTTGTGGGGGTTTTTATTTATTTATTTTTTGTTAAGATCTTGTCTATGTAAACGAACGAATTCGGCTGGCGATAACTAACTGATTTGGGTAACCTCAACGTCAGTAATAGAAGTTGGAAACAGAAAACTGTCAAAACGTTGCACATCCTATATTCTCGCATTTGGCGTTCTATTTGTACAGCAGGGGCATGCGTCTACTTTTGACTTTTGATCAATCACTCTATCATAGAAATGGTTCTTTGACTCGAGAGACTGGATAACTTTTGCCTCCATAGAAATCTTGCACAAGTCAGCAGTGTTGCCAGATTGGGCGGGTGCCCGCCCAATTGGGCTTCTTTTGACAAGCTCCGGCGGGCAGAGAGTGCCTTCGGCGGGCAAACCCAATTTGGGCTGCTTTCAACACATTTGGGCGATTTTTTTTCCTCATATTAAAATGCGTTCTATACAGAGAAAAAATGGTAAATGGTTAAAGTGAATACATAAATCAAAGTGTGTTCTACCACACGGCTGGTACGCTAAGGGCGGGGCTCAGTCGCACCAGTGGCTCATCAGTGGTTTCCTAGAGGGAGAACGGGGACTCGCGGTGGCGGCGCATGTGAAGCTGTTTGATGTAGGCTAATTGACGGGCGCAAATGTGGAGGTTGGCGATGTATGAGCAAGGATGTTTTAACTGGGGTTTTGCTTCGGGAGAGAATGGGCAGAGCTGGTTAACTGTGTGCGTGAGTGTGTGTGTGTGTGTGTGTGAGAGAGAGAGAGACTTTGACTTTTAAAATCCCTTTATTGAACCAACCATGGCCCACACAACCACCACAACAACCCCACCTCCCACCCCACCCTACCCTACCCCGTTAAAAACACCCCTTACCAAAAAAACCTTAACCCACCACCCTCATTAGCTGTCCACACCCCTTTATCCACACACCACTTCTTATCGAATAGTTCAAGGTTGTCAATAGCCTGGTAGTAGGCATGCTCCACAGTGATCCTGGACTCAACCAAGGCCTTGAACATTCCCACCCGGTCCCCCACACACCCCTCTTCCTCCAGTCTGTTACATTTCCAAATGCACAACTTGGCTTGCCCCATCAGAAAGTTCACCACTGTGCACATTAGTCCCATTTTCTTGGAGTACTTGACCCCAAAAATGAAAACCTCCTTAGAGAAGCGGAGGCCAAAGCGGCTACACAGTTTGTCCAGCAGGGTAAAAAGAGCATGCAGCTTAACACAGTCACAAAACATGTGAAACACATTATCAGGTACATTGCAGACCCCACAAACACTAGATTTATCAGGTCTAAGTTTAGCAACAAAGACCTTTGTGGCTAAGGCACAGTGCAGCACACGCCACTGAAGGTCACCTGAGCGTTTCGGTAATGGGCCTTTATAGAGTGTTCTCCATGCTGGAGGTGCTACCTGACTACTGGAAAGGTGAGCCCTCCACTTAGTGTCTGGTCGGTCTTTAAGAACGTTAAAATGCAAACACTTAACAATCAGATTGTACAATGTCCTTTTCTCAACAGCTTTAAAACTAACAGCTTGTAGTCCCTGATTGGTTAACAGCTGCCCATCCCTATTGCCCGGCATAGCTTGTCTAGCAGCAATTTTTATGTCTGGGCATTCAGTCTCCGCTGACCCCCCATTAAGCACACTGTCTACAAAGCCAGCAGAGCAGGCTGGCATACCATCTTTCCACCCCCTCAGAAGGCCTTCCACCATCCTCAGGGACCTAACCCCAAGTGTAGAGGCCAAGTCCTCAGCTGACCGCCAGGACCCCTCCCTTTGGTCAATGAGGTCCTTTAACTTTGTTACTCCTGCTCCCAGCAAGAGTTGAGTAACACTGCTCTGAGTTACAGGCTGTTTGACCCAGAAGGTGTTAGAGAAGAGAGGCTCCTCCAGTCCAAAATGTTCTTCTCTTGCCGTTGTGAATAAACTCCAGGCCTTCAGCACAGAGCGGTGCGGTGTGACCTGAACAAGTTCTCTATGGGACATGCCGGTCAAAGAAGCCTCGGGTAGCTGCCCTAAGTGTTGCTCGGCCAAAATCCACCCATGGCTTGTCTTCACCGTACAACAGCTTCTGTGCCGACTGCAGTCTCATTGCTTTCACTTTCGCCGATATGTCCACCAGGCCCTGCCCCCCCTCTGCTACCGGTAAGTACAGTAGGCCAGGGGGCAGCCAGTGATTGCTGTCCCAGATGAAGTTGACGAATACCTTCTGCAAGCTTGAGACAAGCTCAGCAGGAGGATCCAAAACTGTCAGCCTGTGCCACAACATTGAAGCTGCCAGATTGTTGACAACTAGCACGCGACCTCTGTATGACAGTTGAGGCTTGATCCACTCCCACCGCCGAAGCTTACCGGTTACTTTATCAACCAGTCCATCCCAGTTCTTCTCCATGTACTGCTCTGACCCAAAACACACCCCCAGAATTTTAAGTCCAGTCCTGCCCCATTGTTGTTGTACTGGGAGGCGTGGAGGTGGTTGGTCTTGCCAACCCCCCAGAAGAAACGATGCAGTCTTCCCCCAATTCACCTTCGCAGAGGAGGCTTTGGCAAATATATCCACTGAAGAGAGCAACGCTGCAACTTCCTCCTGTGACCTTATTATCACTGTGACGTCGTCAGCATAGGCGATGAGTTTCACTGCAGTTCTCTCCTCCGCCATGGAACGTTGAACTGTGAGACCCTGAAGACTCCTCCTCAGCTGTATCAGCAGTGGCTCAATGGCAATTGTATAGAGGAGACCAGATAGACTGCAGCCCTGTCCGATACCTCTACCCACTCTAAAAGGTCGTGTCACTGCTCCATTAACTTTCACCAGGCTGTATACTTCTGTGTAGAGCAGCCTGACATATGACACAAAAGAGGGCCCAAACCCAAAGGCCCCTAGGGCCTCAAAGAGGTAGCTGTGGCTGACTCTGTCGTAAGCTTTCTCTTGGTCTAAGGAGACTAGCCCCATGTCCAGCTGGTGCCCCTGGGCCAGCCCCAGCATGTCTCTGATGAGGAAGAGGCTATCAAAGATGGAACGCCCTGGGATGCAGTAGGACTGGTCTGGGTGGATAACCTTTCCCAGGACTGCTTTAAGTCTGTTGGTTAGGGCCTTGGAAAGTATCTTTAGATCTGACCCAAGCAGGGAGACTGGCCGCCAGTTCTTAAGGCACCCTAAATCACCTTTCTTGGGGAGCAGCGAGATTACTGCCCTCCTGCAGCTCAGGGGCAATAAATTGTTCTTCATGCTCTCCTGAAATACTTCGTGCAAGTCTGGCCCGATGACTCCCCACAGGGCCTGGTAGAACTCCGCTGGCAGGCCATCTAGCCCAGGTGACTTCCCAGATGATTGTTCATTCACCGCACGCGTCAGTTCAGCGAGAGACAAAGGGTGATCCAGTTCTTCCCTGTCCTCCTCAGGCAGCTGTGGAACACCCAACAATAGTGCCCGCCTGGCCTCTGCTTCACAAGGCTCCGAGGAGTAAAGGTTCTGGTAGAAGTCCAAGACCTGGGATATAATCCTATTAGCATCCACGGTATGACTTCCATCTGGCAATTTAAGATGTGTCATCAGCTTCCTCTCAGTTGACTTCTTTTCCAATGAAAAGAAATAGGATGTAGGCATGTCCATACTGTTCAGCTGAGCAAACCGCGCTCGTACCATCGCTTCACGGCCCCTCTCCTCCCATAGGTTCCTCAGCAGCACTTTGTTGTTTTCAATGGCCCCAGCGGCATCAGTCCCCTCCCTCCTTGAGAGGCTCAGGATCTTCTCCTCCAGGGCCTTTGCTTTCCTCCTCAGTTCGTCAGTGCGGTTTGTGGTGTACTGCTGGCAGAACACCTGAATTTGTCTCTTCCCAATATCCCACCACTGGTTGCGGCCTGGATACATAACTTTTCTCTCTCTCCATGCCTCCCAAAACACTTCAAAGGACGATAGGAAGCTATTATCTTGCAATAACTTTGCATTAAATCTCCAGTGGGAGGACTGTGGGCCCGTGGTCGAGAAAGGAAAGGTGACAAGAATAAAGTGATGGTCAGAAAGGAAAGTAGGTGCAATAGAGCTGTTGCAAAAACGCCCCCTCTGTGCCTGTTGCACATAAAACCTGTCCAGCCTGGCGCCTGACAGTACAGTAGTGGTGTGGATCGGCACTGCCCTCACGATCCGATTCGATCACGATTCGGGAGGTAGTAGATCCGATTTGATTCGATTCTATTAGATCCAATCCGATTCGATTCAATTCTACAATGCATTGCAATGCATTACATTTCTACTGAACGCAAAGCAAATGTTCAGCCATGATGAGGAATTACAAGTAGTCAGATACTGAGCAACAATTTATTGGCTGTTTTCTGTATCAGTCTGTATCAGTCTTGCAATGTTTTGAAGTGTTTTTATTTAATTTAACATTCATTTGCTCCCGAAATATCCATGGAAGTAATTGAAACTTAAAAAAATTGCCGGATTGATTCTGGAACTTGCCGGATCTGGATCTGGATCGTCCATGCCCCGGATCGATTCGGATCGCCGAATCGATCATTGTTGACACCACTACAGTACAGAAGTGCTACTCCTTATCCAACTGTACTGCTTGACACTGGGAAACTGCTCTCTCCATACATCTACTAAGTCATGATACATCAGGGTGTGTCTAAGCACATCAGCCGACCCAGGATGTGGTTCTGCATGATTCCGGTCTAGGACATGGTCGAGCGTGCAGTTGTAGTCCCCCGCTACCAAAATTATTCTATCTTTCGGGCAGTCGGACAAAGCAGTCATAAGCTTTTTAAAGAAAATAGTGCGGTCTCTGCCACTGTTGGGGGCATAGACATTGAAAATAGAAAAAGAAAGGGAAAAAACATCTAAATCAAGGCGCAGCATCCTCCCTGCCACTACTTCAGAAACAGCTACAGTAGCACTGCTAAGCTTATCAGAGAGGAGTACTGCTACCCCTGCGCTGGTGTTAGAACTGTGGCTTAAAAATACCTGCCCCTTCCATTCTCTCTGCCAGTCAACTTCATTGTGCACATCTGAGTGTGTTTCCTGTAGTAGCAAAACACTTAATTTTTTTGTGGCGGCAACATTAAAAAGAGAGCTCCTTTTCTTTTTGTCACGACAACCGTTGATATTGAGCGAGCCTATATTTAACCCGGCCATGATTGCAGTGGAAAAGGAGGACCAAAAAATTAAAAATTTAAACATCATCATTATTTATATTTTCTACCCCTACCCTTTTTTGCCTTGAGAGATCGTTTAATAGCGCCTGTGAACTTATTGAGACGCCAACGTTTTTGCTGATCAAGTTCTTGAAAGGACGCTTTCTTAATTGCTTCAGCTGACGATAGCAAACAAGCAGAGGGAGGGAGGGAGAGAGAGAGAGAGAGAGAGAGAGAGAGAGAGAGAGAGAGAGAGAGAGACTTTGCAGTGGCTGCCCCACGGTTTTGGAATGAACACACTTTTACACCCTAGCCCTTGCCTAGTGTTTGGATTTGTTCCTTAAACCACTGTGTTTAACATTTTAATCATGAAATTGTGAAAATTAACTACCATAACGTGTACCCCTTTTGTCTGTGTTTCCTGAGTCGCACTAAATTGTCCGGTAGGACCTGCTGTGTGGTTTAAATCAGCCTACACGTCTTACAAATCACATACACCGTAACACACATCAGACCGGTGCAGTGTAGGCCTACCTAGCTGGTTGAATAGTCGTAGCTATGGAACATTCTGAAATGTATCATTTTTTCCTCACGCGCCGTGAGAAAAAAATGATACATTTCAGAACTTCAGACTAGCCTAGCAGTTACGGCGCGAAGCTGGCAGCTACGAAATGTCGTCAAAATGGGGAAAGTACAAAAAACATTACAGGAAGGAGTGGGAGTCTGAAGATGTGCTCAAAGTGTGGATTGCACCTGTCCTGACTGATCCATCTAAGGCAAGGTGCAAGTACTGCAAGACTGAGATCCGGGCACAGTTACGAGACCTGAAGGACCACGCGGAGACAAAGAGGCACAGGGGTAACTGTCTCCCTAATGTAAATACTAGCATTAAGTCCTTTGCCAGGCCAACAAGTTCATCTGATGGAGAGATCGACAATGATCAGAAAAGAAGAGAGATCAGAGTGGCAACATACGTGGCATGCCACACCTCCATCAATGCTGTGGAGGACCTGTCTGACATCCTGGAGGAGGAATTCGGGAAATTTAAGATGCACCGCACCAAGTGCACAGCCATGATAAAATCCGTACTGGCCCCTCACTTCAGGGACGAGTTGAAGAGCGACCTCGGTGAGTCCCCGTTCTCCCTCTACCTTGACGAAACTACCGACATATGGTGAACAAGCTTGTACGTATATGCATTAAGTACCGGTCCATTAAGCACGGGAAATTCATCAGCACTTACCTTGGGCTGGTGGAGTTGAGATCCGCAAATGCCAGGGCCATCACAGACACGATTGTGTCCTTTTTGGAATCCTATGGCCTTGACATTAAGAACATGGTGGGAATCGCCACTGATGGAGCCAGTGTTATGGTAGGGAAACACCACTCTGTGTTCACTCTACTGAGGGAATTGCTGCCCGACCTAAAGTTGATCCGCTGCGTGTGCCATTCCCTAGATATTGTTGCGAAGAAGGCCATGGATCACTTGCCAAGTAATGTTGATTTCATGGTCAGGGAGACCTTCAACTGGTTTAGCCA
Source organism: Engraulis encrasicolus (assembly GCF_034702125.1). Taxonomy (NCBI): domain Eukaryota; kingdom Metazoa; phylum Chordata; class Actinopteri; order Clupeiformes; family Engraulidae; genus Engraulis; species Engraulis encrasicolus. Next base: position 25,580 of record NW_026945700.1, read on the forward strand.
CTCTGCCAAGCGCCAGTCGGATTACAAACTTCTGTTTGAAACACTCAATGATGGACTGAGCCCGCTGAAATTACTCTCACCGTGCACTACCCGTTGGCTAGGTGTGGCAGACTCCATCGAGAGAGTTTTACAGCAGAAGGATGCACTGAAGCTGCACTTTGATGTCGCAGCTGGTGCTGAACACTGCTACACCGCCCGACTCCTCAGCGAAATGTACAGCGACCAGGCAAACATTTTGTACATGCAATTCCTCCGTCCTATCCTGCTGGAAATAAAAAGAGTCAACAAGATCTTCCAGCTGGAGACGGGGGACTCACTGGGCGTCTTTCGTGATCTTGAGAGACTTTACTTGTCCACGCTGAAGAGAGTCGCCAAGCCCAGTGTGTTCAGAATGAACAGCGACCGCCAACTCAGAGATCTCGACTTGACAGCAAGCAGCGTATACCTCTCGGTCGAAGATGCTGACTTGGGCACCACTTTCCAGGAAGAGCTCAACGCGAGCACATTGGCCCCCGAAGCGAAACAAACCATCTCTGCGCGGTGCTTTGCGTTCGTCAGAGAACTGCTGGTGCAGTATCAAACGCGCCTCACCGACTCGCTCGATATGCTGCGTAAAATGGAGCTGCTCTCCCCCAAGTCAGTCATTTCCACCGTGGACAGGCCAAGGGTGAGGGAGTTGCCAATGGAGTTCTTCAGGTGCTCCATTGACACATTAGACAGCCAGTGGAGAAACGTCTCATCCGCTGGTTTCTGTGATCAGCCCATCAACGTATTCTGGATGCAGGTCGAAGCGTTCCAAGACGCAGGAGGAAATGTGTGTTTTAAAGACCTCGCATTGGGTGCCATCCGCATGCTGTCCTTGCCCATCTCGAATGCGCACGTGGAGATAGCGTTCTCTCAAGTTGCGCTCCTGAAAGACAACACGCGTAATCGAATGGGACTCTCCCTCCTGTCCAGTCTAATGGAAGTGCGCGCCGGTCTGTCCAGGAATGGATGGACGTCTGCTACATTCAGACCTCCCAAGCAGCTGTTGGAGAGACTTAATTCTTTAATGTACACAGCACGAAAAGGGGGATTTGTGACAATGAACTCGTCCCAAATCGCCCACGGACTTGCCTAACTTTCGTCTGATTTTGAGCGCTGAGAGAATGCGAAATTAACAGTTTTGGTGTCACGTAAATCGCCCGGAAGCGAATCAGAGCCGTGGAGAGGTCTCACAGCAGGGTGTTAATGGCCCAACGATTAACATGAAAGGCAATGACAGCCAGCCCGGAACGCGGACTAGCCTTGCTCTTATTGGACGAAAAAGACACGTGACTCAAAGTAAAAGAGCTGCGCTGTTGGTTAGCATGGTCGGCAGCTACGACCTTCTATTGGTCACGTTGGATTAATTTATGCATACCGTAGGCCTATACGGTAGGTCCGTATAATTATGCAAAAATTATTATTACTAATATACCTAGGTTGATTTTACTTTGTGTATTCACATCATTATGTTCACATCATTATAGACTGCACTGTGATGGGGCTTCAGCATGCATGATGTGAATTTATTGCTAAAATGAAAATGAATGAAATGAAAATGATTTTTTTAAATGCTTTTAATATCACACCAAACAATGTACACACACTTAGACAGGAACCGTGCATTTCATAAATATACATAATTTAAAACTACATACATACCCTGCAAACAATATACTTTAGGCCAGGGGTGTCAAACTCATTTTGGTCCGGGGGCCGCATACAACCCATGTGGACCTCAAGCGGGCCGCATTAGTAACATCATCGCAAAAAAAACGTAAAGCAGAGGATTAGTGTTCAGTACTATCACGTTTTAAATGTGTTGAATATGTAGAAAGCAATGCAATACTGAAAATCCTATGCAACATTTCCTTGACTTCATTCATTCATTGCCAACCGTCAATGAATTAAATATGGGACCGTTCATTTTTGCAGGGGGTCTGGGGGTTTCCCCCAGAAAATTTTGTATTTCTTAGATGTAATTTCCTGCATTTTCACGCATTCTAACGTCCCGTTTCCAGTTTCAGCTTAATAGGAACCAATACAAATCCAATTATATTTATTATTTAATTACAACCAATACCAATACAATACGAATAAGAAGTATTAACATTTTATATCTATATATGAGGTCTATAATATATGATCTTTATCAAATGCCTGTTACAGTACAAATTCACCATTTATAATAGAAGTGTGATGTGCACTTTACTACATATATACAGTATAACAGAGGGACCATTGGGTTAATGTCATGCAGGTCTCAATTTTGTCCCGAGGGGGGTAATTGCGCATTCCGGTTATTTCATTGAAAAAATAATAATAATAAAATAAAAAAATATATATATTTTTTTAGTTTTTTTAAACATCCGGGCCGGATGGAACCCTCTGGCGGGCCGGATGCGGCCCGCGGGCCGTATGTTTGACACCCCTGCTCTAGGCTATATGCAGTGATGTATACTACAGTAGCCTACTCAGGTCACAAATGTACAACTCAGAAACAAACACGCATCTCTCTCCCAAGCGGCGTTTCCGATTGTCTCCCACGTCCTAACACTGGCCGTCAGAGCAATGAAGAAATCTTAATACTCAACAGCACTCAAATTTTGCCTAGTAGAGTGAGGTCAGGCATAAACGCGTTGTCCTGACCGTCTGTTAAGACAATGCGATGCGACACAGAAAAGACGGGCGGCTCTCCGTGCATAGTGACTAAAAGTTAGCATCAACTTTGAAAAAGGGTCAAGTCACCATCAGAAGAAAACGGCCGTCTTGTAAAACATGTGTTTGAGTGAAACGGTAGACGGTAGGGACTTTGCGAGGCTATTTATTTAATGCCTACATATAACGTGACCCAAAATGTCTCTAAGCTGCACGTTGCAATATAGCCAAGTATTCGAGAAAACCTGATGCAGCCAGAGTCCAACAACTTCAATGCACCAGAAGTGAATTCGCCTTCTAGTTGGGTGCGTGCGTCACGTGTATTTAATAGAATATATGCGCATGTACAATACAGCTACCTTATTACCTGGAATATTTTTGAGGGCTGATATTACAAAAAGCTAGTAGGTAATTTTACTTTTCTTTTCTCTACCTACCATTCAACCATGAGTGGTTGGCTCTGTCCACCCACCAGTTTGAACTAAATAACTAAGATTTTTTTGTATTTTATTTTTTTGGGGGGTGGGGGGGGGGGGAAAGGGGAAAATAAGTTCAAAAATGTAAATAATAATAATTAAAAAAAACGGATTTCATAGGCCCCTACGACAGGTTAGGTTTGGGAAGGGCACAATTCATAAAACTCAGAAACATACAATGCTTTTTCAAAAAAAGGGTTCTATGTTCCCCGCTGCATCCAAGTAGACTGCTGCCACATTGCTAAGAGCAGGTTGTTATTACACCTCTGACAGGTTAGGTTTAAGGATAGTTTTAGTCAGGGCACATACAAAAATGGATTTGAGTAAAAGTTGTCAATTCATAGTAAATATGAAAGTAAGAGGAAAAATAGTACAGGTACAGCATTTTAGTGCAGACTATACAGGTATGTACAATATTATAAACATTGCTGTTGATTATGTTCTTCAGCCGCCAATCATGCCAGCAGGGTCTACTGAAGGTCTCTGGTCACTGCTTCCTCGTCATACTGCAACAGGCACTCAGGTCTCACTTCTGGGAGCTGTAGAAACAACAAATAAATAAATACTTCGTCATGCACCTCATATTGACATAGCAAATATATCAATAAGCAAGACATATTGAGCCCAACAGGGATAATCTTACACTATATCAGTTTTCTGTGGTCTCTTGTAAGATTGCCCATCACCATCCTGCAGGACACTACCGTCTCCCTGCCAGGATCTGTAGGATGTAAGAAAATAAAATCAAAACATAGCAATGCACAGCATTGACAACTTATCTATAAAGTAGCACAAGTCATATTGACAATGTAGGACAGGGGTGGGGAACCTATGTCTCTAGGGCCGTTTGCGACCCTTGAGGCTGTTTTATCCGGCCCCCGATATAATTTTAATGCAATTCCATCTTCACATGAAATATGACATATTTTGTAAAGGAATCTTAGAAAATACATTAGCAATACAATTAAGTTATATTCAGGGAACCTGAAGAAGTTGGCGTTTGTTTAAATGTGGCTGCCTTCAATATAGGCCTAAAGTGAAAGGGAAAATCCTGGTTTGTGTTCATAGTACGGCCCTTGGAGGACTTTTATGGCCCCTCGGATGAATTTGAAGTGGCCATTCGAATGAGAAAGGTTCCCCAACCCTGACGTAGGCTATAGGTTAAGCTTACCCTCTTTCACGCTACTGTGCCCATTTCGGGTTGACCTCCACACGCGTCTGTAGCACAGCACACAGGATTGCAGGACACAGCATCCTGCAGGACACTGCAAAAAACAAGGGGAACGAATAAATGACCTGTCCAGTTCTATAAAAAAGAAAAGAAATTTGATGCAGTGCCAGAGCTGTGGTAAAAGTAACCTTGGTTGTATAATCTAGGACTAGGGTGTGTGTGAGTGTGTGGTAAATCCAGTGTTCACATTATTCAGATATGAGAATTAATTCATTAATTTTAACTGATATCACCACATACCGATATCAGTGCCATTTCACCCTGCCAAGACACTGGACCTTCTATGATCAGGGCGTCCTCGTCATACTGCAGCAGGCACCCTGTTGTTTCTACAGCTCCTAGAAGAGAGACAAATAAATTAAATACTTCGCCATGCATCTCATATTGACATAGCTAATGTATCAATGAGCAAGTCATATTGGTCACAAAGAAGTTAATCTTACATTCTTTCAGTCTTCTATGGCAAGACTGCTCCTCATAAGAGCTGTTAGGCCTTCAAGTGACTCGTCTTCGCCATATTATGAGACAGCAGCCTGTGAAAACATGGTAAACAGAATAACCCATTAACCTTGGGTCCTAATATAATACATGGACATAAACTAGCCTACATTATTTAGACAATGTCAGTAGACCTCCACGTGAAACAATAAGAAAAAGTGACCATGCATAATTTCAATTTCTTGAAGAGGCCAGCTACACTTATTTGTGCAACAAGTGCTGTTTTGAGGACCCATACGTTTTAAGGACATGCTGCCTACTGTTGCAAATGCCAGGGTATTTCACATTGATTTCGGGGTGGCGTGCTCTATGCCAGTGTTTCCCAACCTTTTTTTTGTCTTAAGTACCCCCTAAGCCTTTTCTCATACCACAAGTACCCCCTGACTCATGCTTTATATCCCAATGTGACTATGCTCCATACATGTTTTCATTTTTCCAAGTACCCCCTGCAGGGTGCTGGTTGGGAAAGACTGCTCTATGCAACACTTATTTGTGCAACAAGTGCTGTTTTGAGGGCCCATACTTTTTAAGGACAGGTTGCCTACTGTTGCAAATGCCAGGGTATTTCACATTGATTTCCAAACTATTTATTTCCTAACTACAGGGACGTTAGTCGATACATAGTAATGACGCTACGACCAAGCTTCTAGGGAATGTAATTAAACTAGTCGCTTCGCTACTGCCCAGCACTGAAAACCAACATACCCAGACGGCACACCAATCTTGCCAACGTCGCCTAGATGCATTTTTGCCGCTGTAAAATACATTGGCAAGACGTCCAAGCGTTAGTTCATCAGCGAAATGCCGGGCAGACGTGAAAAATGAGCAGTGCCCAGCAACTAGTTGATGAGCTAACGCAATAGCATGCTAACGGTAGCCTTTGTCAATCTTAAGCGCTGGGAGATGGTCACTCCCATGTAAGATCACTCCCGGACGTGTAGTCCCAGGTGACCCTATCAATCCCAGGCGTTCTATCCCACCCGATTACATTTCTCGTATTATCATACACTACCACATACAAGCAATTTAGGGTTAGGTTTAGGATTAAGGTAAGGGTTAGGTTTAGGGTACGTAACAAAAAACTAACATCAAAAAGATAACTAGCTCGGTGGGCTCGATAGTCTGGCTAGTGGGAGCGAACCGACTGGGGATCGAACCGCGCTGGGAGCGACAAACTGGGAATCATCTTTAGGCAGGGGAAAGGCAATTGAGAACGAGCAATGTCAAACAACTTACCATCAACAAGTATACTTAACATATTCACCGTTTCACTACTGCATTTTGTCATTACGATGCTCGCAAGTTATCAGAATTGACTAGCGTACAGCAGCAACAAGAGTAGTCACATTCATTGAGGGGACTTGTGCTACAACTTAGCAATGGCGGATCTGTGTTCAGAGGAGCTATTCAATCGCTCTTGAGTACTGAAACTTTAAACCACAGTTGAGTAAAATTTACTTACATGTATGTGAAGCCCATTTTCCGTTGGTATGTGAGGAACTTTCCCCCATGTCGCCAAGAAACTTGTAACAGTGAAACCACACAGACAGCGCGTGGTTCTGTTCAGATAGGTCGGTGTTGTTGACCGCGGTAGATGGCTTCTTTGTGGCTTGTGTGTGGAATTCGCATTGTGCGAATTAGTTGTACTGCCACCTAAAGGCTTGGTGTAGAACTAATTTAACCAGAGACAGTCTGTTTTGAACTTCCTTGAACAATCCTTGCTTTAGTTCAGAATAATTTAAAAACCAGAGTGGCCAAGCACATTGATGTTTTTCCTCAAAAGCAGGGGTGAGGAACCTTTTTAATTCAAAGGGTCACTTCAAAATGTAGGCTATGTCCAAGAAAGATCATTCAGATGTTTCTATTCTGATTTCTATTCGGTTCATTTAAATGTTTATAGCACCGATCGAATTGTTCGATCAACTTCATTTCTGAGCTTATAGTATCATAATAAAATGTACTGACAGCAGAGCTGTGGCTAGAAGAAAGGTTTAATGCAGGGGTGGGGAACCTTTTTCATTCGAAGGGCCACTTCAAATTCCTACCATGGTCATAAAATCCTCCGGGGGCCGTACTATGAACACAAATCAGGATTTCCCCATGAAATTTAGGCATATATAGACACCTTTAGGCCTATATAGACATATAGACACCTTTAAAGGTAGACACATTTAAAACAGTCCCCACCTTTTCTAGGTCCCCTGAATATAGGCCTAACTTAATTGCATTGGAAATGTAATTTCTAAGATTCCTTTAGGCCTGCAAAATATGTCATAGGCCTATTTCATGTGAAGTTGCAAAACATTATAATGATATCAGGGGCCGGATAAAACGGCCTCAAGGGCCCTCGAGACATAGGTTCACTACCCCTGGTTTAATGGTTAGTGATTCTGAAAAACACCACTGGGCAGCGTGAACAAACATACATACAGACACACACACACACACACACACACACACACACACACACACACACACACACACATTTTAGTAAAAGGCCAAAAAATGCCCTAGGGCCCCCAACAATCCCGTTGCCTAGGGACCCCAAAATCCTAGAAACAGGCCTGCCGACCCCCCACTCCCTCCCACCCACCTGACCTCACCCCACCCCACCCCACTTGAAATTGACTGTAGCAGCTCCCGACCTGATCACTGGCATTTACATATTAAAGGCTCTCCTAAGAAGGGGATGGGAGGGGGGCATGGGGGAGCCGCAAATGCTGTGGCTTGAGGTATGAGGCAGTTTAAGGTGCAAAACTCATCCACATATTCCTCTTTTCATGCAGTGGTATGAGTAGGCCTAGGTCTAGCAGCTGATGCTTAAGGTGTTTTATCCTGAATGTTGGTTATCCTATAGGCCTAGCCTAGGCCTAGGTTAAAGACCGTTATGTTCGTTAATTAGGCCTATTCATTTATTCGTTCATTTAATGACACAGACACAACAGTTGATGTTGAAGGGAATGCATGTTTTGTTCTGTGGCCTGTATCTGTAAAGAAAACTTTTAACAATATGTTATTAATTAATGCAATAACTGATGCTGAATAGGCTATTTTCTGAATGTGCCTGTGTTTATTACGGGGCCATGTGCGTATCGGGGTGCGCGAAAAAAAGTTAAAAAAAAAAAAAAAAAAAAGTCATATGGCCCACATAGGCCTACGTTTTTTTGTTTTCTACATTTTATAGCCTTGGCCTATTTGAATGTTCATGGTGGGCCTAATACACACAGAATTTAGGGACCTTTACATCACACCAGCAACAGGACGAGGTCTGGACAGGAAAGCAAGCGCTGTAGGCTACTTGCGCATCGACTAGGTGTAGGCGGATCGCTGCCCTTACAAACAAAAGAAAACAAAGAGGTTGCATGCTGCCCTGATTTAAAAAAGGACTTCCTTACTGATTTGAGAAAGAAAACCCTCTGTAACAGTATGAATGATGCGTGTCATGTGATTAATTAATTCTCCAATGTTTCAGAATTGAAGTATTACTCAAATATTAAATGTTTTCATGTGAAATACGGTATTGGGCGGTTTTTTGCTGAAGTGGGCGGGTTTTGGAACGTGATTGGGCGGAAATCGCTCAACCAAATCTGGCAACACTGCAAGTCAGAGCCCCTCTCCTGACCACACGTGTTGCGCAGATATGTCTTAACTCTTTTCAAACAAGAAAATGACCTCTCCCCAGAAGTACTACTGACGGGAATTGGAAGTAGGAGCTGGCATTAGCCTAGCGAGCTAAACCCATACAGCTGAGTAGCTGGGAAGCCGTGTGGCCGACAAATTAACAAAAGAAGTCAACGGCATAATGGTAATGGACTAGGTCCGAAACGTTTGTAGCTCCAGATATTTTCCGTTGACTTCTTTTGTTAATTTGTCGGCCACAATACACTTTTTGAACCTGCAAGCCTTGTGTGCGCCTCATCTTTTTTGATTGTCCTAGTATCACTATTTTTGGTGAGCAGTCGCACCAAGCAACAAGCGATTGTAAGTTAAGGCGCAGACGCCAACCTTCTTTGTTTTCCTTACCTCCTGCATGCTGACAGGGTATCTTTGTCAGACATAATTAAAAACAAAGGAAAATGACTTATGAGCCTTAATCGAATATATAAAAACTATGGAGATGTTGTCACAAAAATAAGTTTGGATGATATGTTCTTTTAATGAAACAATATATGATGTCTTTTCTGCTACTATAAAGGCAAAACTGCAGCCTTTACTAAATTATCACTGGATTATATCCTTTTACCTGCGATCCAGATGTCCTGAACAGACTTTCAGGAGGCTCGGGACCGTCCGAAACTCAGTCTCTCCTTCATTTGGTTCTTCGTTCTGGTCTTTGATTTGCTCTTCATTTTGCTCTTCGGTCAGTTCATCTGTCTTTTCTTGGGTTTACTCTTCGGTCTGTTGTCCGTTGTTTTTCAGCATTCGGCTCTTTGTTCTGTTCGGCGGTTGGGTCTTCGTTCAGTTCATCGTTCTGTTCGTTGGTTTGGTCTTTGGTCTGTTTGTCGCTTTGGTCTTCGTTCTGTTCGTTGATTGTTCTGTTTGTCAGTGTGTTCTCCTGTATGTTCTGGTTCTCCTTGAGTGGTGATGAATGGATAGATTTGGGTTAAGATAGATTGATAGATAGATCAGCTTGATCATTAGTTTACATACCCTGGCGATTGGGGCTGATAACATCCATACAACTTCAGACAAATGGGTCTGAATGGCCATTACAGATAACCATTTTCACTTGAGGTAGCCAAAGGATCTGGATCTGGTAGCCAAAGGAATACAGTAGCATAGATCCTACTCGATTGCTTTGGCACATTGTCATTAATTTCGTACTTCTGTCCAAATGAACTGGACGGTGCAGCACAACTGCATGGATCCTCACAACCGTATCTTTTTCATTTCGTGAAGTATTCACGAAAAAAAAACTTTAATTTTCGTGGTGCATTCACGTTATTGCTAGTTTTTCGTGGTTGGGCAACGAAACGCTGCCTATTCATTTGAATTGCCCGACTGCTGCCTAGCGACCCACTAGTTTGACGCCCTTTCAGTACCGTCACATGGTAATCAAACATTTCAAACAAGCAATTTAGGGTTAGGGTTAATGTTAGGGTTAGGGTTAGGTTTAGGGTCGTATGACATAAGGCGTAAGTACTGAAAGGGCGTCGAATTAGTGAGTCCCGAGTGTATCAGTAGTGTTTTGTCAGCACCACCTCTCCGCCCCTGCAGACGCTTGGATAACCATAGCAGCAGTGGGGCAATTCAAATGAATAGGCAGCGTTTCGTTGCCCAACCACGAAAAACGGGCAATAACGTGAATGCACCACGAAAATTAAAGTTATTTCTTTCGTGAATACTTCACAAAATGACAGACACTCATGAACGGCGTGACGTTTTCCATGTGCGTTACGCCCATTTGTGGGGGAAAGCAACCCATGCAAGTCAATTGGCGATGTTGGGGTTTAATAAACGAAAGATACGGACCTGTAGACTAGCGTTGTTCACGCGCAACGTGCTGAAAACGCACTGTGTTGCCGGCTGTTCAAATAATATTGCCAAATAGCCGTGGCTGAAGCATGGAATGTGTTAATTTAGGCTAGCCGATGTAGCATGTAAGTCAATGAGACATTCGGTTTGTTTTCACCCATAAAGGGGCGTAACGCAAATTTAAGAGCAAAGTACCCGGATGGCCGTTCATGAGTATAGGGCTCATCCTCATCATGCTCATATCGCTCCAAAAATAGTTTACCTATGTGTCAAAACTAAATTTTCTTCTCACACAAATCATCAGTGCCCCCAAAATGAATTGTCCCACAAGCTGAGAAGAATTCCTCAATGGGTTTGAGAAATGGTGAATATGGAGGTAGTGGGACATTATGCCCTTCGAGACCCCTCTCGTTTTCTGAAACTAAGTCTAGGTAAAGACGATCCAGGAAATGGAGGAGCTTCTCTGTGTTATATGGCCCTAAGCTTGCCATATGTGTAGCCATAGCTGCACACGTGGTTATGGTGCCTTCCCCTCGCCGCGATTGCTGGAAAAAAAGAAAGGCCCTCAACCGTTTCCTCTGCTCTAGCCACTTCGCCATGTAGGCGTACACCCTTTGGGACACCGTCACTGGTGCATCGTCTTATGTTCCTTCACCTGTTTGAGGACAGTGAGTAAAGCAGACACATCACATCACATTACATTATGTGACACAGCTTTACTTAACAGATGAATGGAGATGAAAACATACATATAGGCCTACAACCAGACAGGAGCCGCCTGGCCTGGCCTCCTCGTACTCGTACTGCTTTAATCCGGTGGCCGGTCTCGCTAATAATCAGCCCGGACAGCAGGGACATGAACCATTTATTATTTTTTTTAAGAAAAAGGGTCCCATGTTCCCTGCTCCCATACAAAGACCGGGCAACATAGGACCCACGGAACATAGGTAGGGTACACTCCCCCAGATACAATGCGGGGAACTAGGACCCTTTTTTAGAAAAAGTGTCCTAAGTTCCCCGGTCCCATACGAAGATCGGGGAACACAGGAACCGGGGAACATGTGTATGCCAGACCTTCTAGTGGAAGTCATGAAGCTGTGTGGAACTGCAGGTCGGGCAAGAGACAGACAAGTGCTGAACATTGTTGAAAAACTATGATTCTGTCACTCAAAAGAAGATTTTTATTCACCTGAGACAGCCAAAAGTCACTAAACCTGTTGTGAAGCATTCTAAATGGGCTTGTTTTTGATGTCGCTCGTGGTGCAAATTTGTGCAGAGCACATGCTCAATGCGACGTCGTACAACATTCTGATTATAAAATGTGTTCAGGTATCTGCCAAGGTGGTCGTTACAAATGCCAATAACGAGAGTGCTGCCCTGCGCATTTGACATTACGGCGATTGTATGGCTGGAGTTACGTTCATCACGTTATCGCTTAGCTTACGTAGGCTAGTTGAGCGGTGAAAGGCCGCCAGACAGTGGAATCGTAAAATAGGCTATATGTAGCAGGCAGCACTAAGTCAGCATCTGATGTTGCCCTCAAATATCCCCATTACTTCCACAATTTCAGTCCAAAGGAGGAATTTGGAATCACACTTGATGGTTCAATGTCCAATTAGCTCACTGGAAGCACAGCGACTTTTCCCGTTAGGAATTCACCCATGGTGACAAGTCATCACAGGAACAAGTTTTCTGCTGCTCTGCCATAGCCTCGCTGCTGCACTAGCATGGGACCTTCTCCATGTCGTTTTGAATTAACTTTTTCAAATCAGTAGCCTTATTTGGCATTGCGCAACGACTGCGGTCAACGATAGTCAGCAATGCATTCTGGAGCGTGTGTGTGTGTGTTTGTGTGTGTGTGTGGTATCAAAGGTCCCTGTGAAAAATCCTACAATTCAACTGGGAGGACAAATGCATCAACATCAGCAACTTGAAGGCCAACCATTACACAAATAATCATGCAGCACCAACTCCGCTGGACAGGCCACATCATCCGCATGCCTGACATCCGTCTCCATGTGCTCCTAGCTAAAAGAAAGTCAGGTCAGGTCAAAGAAATCCGACAAAGACAACATCAAGACCAATGTGAAGACGTTCAACATAACGTCTGATGTTACGTGCACTCACACCTGTTAGACTTCAATTACTCAGAAGACAACCGTGTCATTCGTTCCATAACTTTTAATGAACTGAACTTCCACACCCCCCGGTGGACTATATCCAGCCCCAAAAACATTTTCACAATAAAAGTCCGTGGGCTGCTAAGGGAAATGCAAATAACAAATAGTTAACAAACTCATTGTCTTCTTTAAAAAAAAAAACAGGTGTTAAGTTAGGATCTTCACAGTTTTCCAGGCACCTAAAAGGAAACAAAAAAAGTTAGTTGCTCAAAAAGGATATATTTAAGTGTCCCATTTATTTAAGCTCCCAATGTCCATCATTTAGTGCTTTCAGCAGCT
>NW_026945701.1:0-20000 GCF_034702125.1 Engraulis encrasicolus
ACAACACACACACACACACACACACACACACACACACACACACACACACGAAGGACATAAGGAAGAAGAAAAAATAGGATCTTACCACAGTTGTTTTTTTCACTATTGTGATAGATCGAAGTTGCTAAACCAGATTAGTAGGGTCTAAAAGCGCACCGTGTGAAAGCAGAGGAGGCAGGCTTAAAGTTTGTTTTCAAATCCCTCTAAAGTCAATGCATAGCAGAATTCCAACCAATCAGCATGGTGATTATGGATGCTATAGAATGCGAATCACACTGATTTTTTGGACAGTCTGAGGAGCATTTATTTGCAAGCCTCTAGGTTTCCAGGCCAGGATTATGTTCTACTCATAGCCTATAGGCCCAGCATCTTTGTGATTACTGTATTCTGTCTACAGTCAATGTTAAGCCAATGTTTTGGCGCATTGTCTTTCTGGTCAGGGCCCACATGCCAAACTAGAAGGCTAGCATATTGAGGTTAGATTAAAAATGAAAGAGACGATGAGCGTGTTCCATTCTCCACACTGTGCACTGTGTACTGTGTTACAGTGCACTTTCCACTAGTGTTGCACCGATACCATTTTTTGGCCCGGATACCGATACCCGATACCTGGTTGTGCAGTATCGACCGATACGGATACCATACCGATACCGATACCACCCTATTTGAAATGTATATATATGAAGGGCTGTAGTGCATACTACTTGGATGTAAAATCATTGCATGGCTTTGTCAGGCTGCTGCCTACCTTTGTGAAACAGGAAAAAGACTAATACAAAGTGAATCCAGCAAAACTTTTTATACTTTTTAAATACCTCTATGAAATAACTAATTTCAAGGCTGTTTAAGTGTCATACAAGCACCTGTAAATGGTATCGGTGCCCTATTTGTTGGTACTCGCCGATACCGATACCACCATTTTAGTGCCGATCCACCGATACTGCTATCGGTATCTATGAAACACTACTTTCCACCCTCAACATATCGGCAAAATTTGAGGGTGAAGTGCAGGTCCAATTCACGTCCTGTCTGATACACTTCACGGAAATGACGGTTGTTGCGTGTCATCAGAGTTTACCAACCGCCAATGTACAATTGATCACGGAAGACACTGTTCCTTATGTTGACATTTTTTAAAGTTACCCCTGTCTCTTAAACACATGGCTATTGTCTTTGGAATCAAAACTATGCTGTCATCACAGAGATTTGGCAGTTTGACCGATCTGACACTCAACTACGTAACAAACATGGCGGCCGTTGAGTGCCATAAAGTGTATATAACTCCACTCTTCAAAAAACGGCTGGTTTGAGGGCGTTGTTCGGGTAGTTTACAGTACATTTCACCGCCGCGATTAGAAATGGAACCGCCCTGCGTACCCAAACACAAAAAAAACAAGGGCGGAAAGTATGAACATTGGAACAGGCTCATAGACTTCAAACTCTATATTGTCACAAGTAATCTTTCTTAATTTGTGCTATGCTAATATTACAATATTGAGTATAGTGAAAAAATGTAGGGAAGATTGTGTAAATTGTATATTATGACAATTTCAACAAACTATATGATGTTTGAAGTATTTATGAAGCACAGCGCTTTGATAAAGCAAATGACCAACTCATTTACATCCTGCAGGAATGATTTACGGTTCACCATTAACGCTCACACCAATGGTGTTAACTGTATTAAATTATTATGACTATTTCACATTTGTCATTTCAAGTGGCACGTCTCTTTACCAAAATTGATTAATTTTGCATAATCAATTGGTCTATATTACTATAAATACAATATCGTGCATGGTTGTGAATCTTACTGATTGAAAAGTCAAGACCGCATATATTATGTACATTTTATTCCCTTTTAAAGTAAGTAACAATAATCAGTGTTACGCTAGCATAGCTTTAAACTGATATTTGAATTGGTAAATACTTGATATCATCTTCCCTGTTTCTATATATTCTTTATTGTGTTGACTGTGATGTGTGTTTGTCTTGTTTTCCATTTTATGTAAGTTTAATGGACAATAAAGAAGTCTAAGTCTAAATTATGTCATGTTTTTAGAGATATTGCTTTGTCGAATTTGCAGTAACTACAATATTCAACCTAATACCAATACTTTCAAGACCTACTTCTGACATAGTAATAGTAGCATTTGAAGAAAAATAAATATTAAAAAGGGTCTATCAAGTACACCCACACTGCTGCTGGTGTACTTGATAGATCCTTTTTAACATTTATTTTTCTTCAAATGCTACTATTATTATTACTATGTCAGAACGCTACAAAGGACTTTTAGAAAAAGCACAACAAAATACCTCCTCTTAATGTATGTTCTCTACAAGTCTTCTGTTGTCCAGTCTTGCACTTTAAATGTCTGTATGAACACTGTCTATGTCCATACTGTCTTATGTCCATGTATGAGTACTGTCTACGTCTATACTGTCTATGTCCTTACCTAGATTAGTCTATGCCTGCAAGGGAAAGCAAGAAACGTAATTTCAAATTCTTTGTATGACCAGTGCATGTAAAGAAATTGACAATAAAACCAACTTGACTTGACTTGACTTCTCGGTTTCAATGTTGACATAGTTACTGCACTTTGTCTTTGTAGGGCAGTACAGGAAAGAGCTATCTGGAACCCTGTTCAGACCTGGTTCCTCCTCTTACTCCTTAACACCGCTAACAGTGCTGCTTGGCAGCTGTCTCCTCTTTGTTACCAGACTCCTGCCGCTGCAGCCTTTGAACCCCAGCGTTTCCCAGGAGCTGATTTGTACCTGTAGTCTGTGAGTGACCTGGGGCAGTGAGGCGGTCAGTAGCGTAATGGTTTTCACATTGGAGATAAAGACTGGGAGCTGTGTGTGTGTGTGTGTGTGTGTGTGTGTGTGTGTGTGTGTGTGTGTGTGTGTGTGTGTGTGTGTGTGTGTGTGTGTGTGTTGTGTGTTTGTGTGTTGTGTGTGTGTGTGTGTGTGTGTGTGTGTGTGTGTGTGTGTGTGTGTGTGTATGTGTGTGTGTGTGTGTGTCATATACTGTGGGCTGCAGAGATGGAAGGTGTGTGTGTGTTGACAACGACGCAGCGATGACTGTACATGTGCAGGATAGTAATGCTTTTCTTCATGTACTGTATCTAACAGGCGGTCCTATTCTGGGCAGAGAGTATGAACCTGTAATCATAAAAAGCTATAACAATAATGAACTCCACTCACAACTCAGTAGAACTCGACGCCAAAGCGTTTATTCTGGTACCTCCACGACTTTTTTGAAAGTGTCTGCCTCCAAAGGTGAATGACTTCATGAGTATCACCACACAAGATCTCAAAACTCTGTTCTTTCAAAAGTTATTACGTTAAAAAATCAGTGGTGGTCTGAGGGACTGAAGACTGGAGAACTTATGGGATAAGTGGAGACGTAATGAACATAATATTGATAACAAGCGTGATGTGGTGTGGGGTTTTGTGGTGTGTGTTTGTGTGTGTGTGTGTCGGTGTGTGTCGTGTGTACGTCTCAGTGTGAGGTAGTCTGAGGTAGTCTGAGGTATATGTGTAATGTTGTAGCAGTGTGCTGTGGGCTATGTCTGAGGCCCTGTGCTGTGTAGCGGTGAGTCTGGGAGTCATTTGGAGCATTACCTAGTAATTATATCAGTTTCAATTGACCTGCGCCTCATATGTCAGTGCTAACTCACACTCATAGAGGCCCCAGTGCAGGGAGCATCCTCTCTCCTGTATTACCCCCACCCGGAATGTAAAACCAAAAAAGAATGAGGGCAGGGGGGTCAGATTGTATTATTTTCTGTTGAAAAACATTTTCCCATTCTCTTTCAAATGGACAGTCAGGCATAATTAAAATATGAAAATAATGAAAATATTATTTTTTAAATGTTATCTATTTATTGAATTCATTAATTTGATTAAGTATGTATTTATTTTATTTGTTTGTTTATTTATTCATTCAATTCGATGAGACAGTGGAGAGGGTGAGAGACTTTAAATTCCTTGGCGTTACCATCTCAGAGGACCTCACCTGGGACAGTCACACACAGCGCATTGTTAAAAAAAGCCAGCAACGTCTGTACCACCTCAGACGATTGAGAAAGTTTGGGATGAGACCCAAGATCCTGAGGTCGTTTTACAGAGGCACCATTGAGAGCATTCTGACAGGGACCATTATTGCATGGTATGGGAACTGCTCTCAAGCCAACAGGAGAGCTCTTCAGAGGGTTGTGCGTACAGCTCAGTACATATGCGGCTGTGACTTACCCTCCATACTGGAACTGTTCGAGGGAAGGAGCATCAGGAAGGCAAAAAAGATCTTGGCTGATCCATAGTCACCCCAACCATGAACTGTTTACCATATTGCCATCTGGGAAACGGTACAGAAGCCTGAAGTCTCACACTACCAGACTCCAAAGTAGTTTCTTCCACCAAGCAGTTAGATTACTGAAATTCATGCTGAAGACAACAAGGCACTTTATTTGCACTCTCCCCCCCCCCCTCCCTTTTTTTATCTATATATCTTTTTGAGGACACAAGAAAAACACAACAATTTTTACTCTTTATAGGCTTCAAACCTATAATAAGACGTAATAAACTAATCTTGAATCTTGAATCTTGAATCAATTTATTCAGTTTCTCACACGTATTGCTGTGGATCCCACAATCATCATTCCATTTGATGACATCACAATCGATACATTATGTCATGCTCACAACAGAATGTTGAGCTTTAGATTTTTGTTACAATAGAATTTTCAAAGACCATTTTAGCTACAGCTTACACAGAACTCAGGTTTTTTAATCTTGCTTCACATTTGAGAATGGAATCACGAAAACTAAAAAGACATCTGCCACCAGCAAGCTCTGCTCAAAGTAATATAACCTTTTGCTACTCTAAATGTTGATGGTAATGGTTAATCTTACAATAACAGTAGCAATCAATCAAAATACAACAACAACAACAGAATGTATTTATATAACACAATATGAATAATATGTTCATATTTGCAGGGAAATCTCTGCCGTCTGGTGACTTCCTGAGCAAGCTTGAGGATGGCTTCCATGACTTGGCCATAACTGAGCCGACTAAAAGAAAGAGGTCATTGGATTACCTCAACCCCTCTCCTCCCAGCAGGAGCACCCAGGTGTCTTCCACCACAGCTCCTGTCTGCAAGGAAAATACTTCGGAACGCCGCAGCAAAATGGCCACCGCAGCCACTGCTGCCAGTGGCCCAGGTGCTGGGATAATGTCGACATCCGCTGGGCCCTCTGGTGACTGACAGCATAGCCACACCTTCAGGCTCGGACTGGCAATCTGTGATACCGGGCAAATGCCCGGTGGGCCGCCGCGGCCCTAACGCAATTTAGACCGGCCCCTTGCGCTGATACCAGCCCTGGATTTTAGACCAGTCAAAGTCGGTAATCCTAAACTTAGGTAAATGCCACAATTAATTCTTCAGTACACATTACACTTTTAATGGCGCGGGGTGCAGTATATATACCCCTTCCATGTCACTTTCATCTTTGTGACGGTGGGCAGATGGCGTGAAAAAAAATGTAAAGCAGTGCATGATGGGGTTGGAATCTGAAGGCGCCTGTCTTCCTTCTGATAGGTTCATGGGAACGCGGATGTAACTAGTCCCGTACGACTTTGTTGCGAGCGTCGATGTTGCAAAAGGCACGTGAGCGAGAAATTGTTGTCACGATGTGGGTGTTATTAAATACAGCGCATTTGCAGTCGGCCACAAATATGAACGAGACGATGAGCTCGCACCGGTTTGCTCTACTAACACACCACGTGTGAGGAGTGGGGGGACAGGCATTGAGGAAGAACTGAAGTGGGGACCTGCGCAAACTTGTGCAGAGGTGTGAGACAAGACCCATATACACACGTGAGTGAGTTGTTGACCAACCAGTTCATGGGCGCGTGACCTCGGAGGCAGTCCGCCGATGAGCGTTGAAGGGGATAAGCAACTGCAGAGGTTGCAAGATCTGACTGCAGCCGCATTCATCCCGCGATAGTTTTACACCATGTGACATGTCACCTCGTCAACGCAACGTCGACGAAATTTCGAAGTTTGACAGGAAATCTAACCGTCATGCAGCATTTTCATCCAGGATGCATTGCTGTCTGCATGTGCATGTCTGCGTTGATGTCATGTCGAATGTACTTATTGTTCGCCGGGAGTGTTGCCAAATAGGACAAGATTGGGCTCCTTTGGATGACCGTCTGTGGTCAATTTTTTATAAAATAGCATTTGGGTGGGTGTCCCTGCAGATTTATGGCTAGCCATCAATATAATCTTTTTCAAATTGTTTGGGATTTTGTGCTTCCAGGCGGGTTTTGAGCATTTGTTTTTGGGCTGGAAATTATCAGTCTCGTCTGGCAACCCTGTATAACCGCGCTGTGGGATTCATATTTACTTTCATATCGTCGCTCACCAGTCCTCCGACAATGGATAGCATAACACATTAAGAAAGACGTGTCAAAAAGAGAAGAGGGAGCATTCGTGACAAACATAACAAAGTGTTGATGGTGCGTCAGTGTGTTTTATAATGGCTAAGTGAAACTATAACTATACATCATTCGTTTGCTTCGCCAGTAGTTTTCGTTTTGCTAGTGATTCCTACATCCCTACAAGTTCAGCATGCGAGGATGAGGGCTGGGCAACATACTGGAAACGTCACTTCAGGCACAAAGCAAAGTGAATTGTATGGACTTTGAGGTTCCATGACCTGAGCAGCACGAAAGAAGACACACAGGATATGAGGATAATACAGAACTTGAAGTTGTTTATCAAGCTCATCATGCTAGCCTAGCTATTCCTTCAATGAGGAAGGATTAGCTTACGTCTGTAAACTTTCCGGAGCGAACGCAATCATTAAAAAAAAACACCCAAACGGAAACACAAAAAGACTCGGACTATCTGTTAACTCTGCTTAACTTTTTTTTTCGCGGCTTTCGTATGGGTTACTGGATTCATGAATCTGCAGTAGGCTTTGCTAAAACAGTGCATCGAGGGGATAAGTCAACGCAGAGATGTCCGATATTATCTTTTATGAACCAGTGGCATGACATAGCCAATATGCAGCAAAAGCGCCCAATGAAGACGAGAGATGCAATCAACACCGAGATGTGTGAGGCTAGGAAAGTTCCCGAGACGAGGCTGTATTTGTGGATCAGTAGCGTCCTGTTTTGTGAGCAGCTGATGTCAGCACTCGGCAAACATTGAGTGAAACGGCTGCAACAACTGATGGATTGCGGTTATGTTATGTCGCTCACTTATACTTTTCACCTATCAAGTGACAGACAGAATTGTTGACAAGGTGGCTAAAAGATTAGGCTGGGTTACCACACCAGGACGTGTATCGCAATCCCCATATGGCCCCCTGTAAGGTAAGGTAGCGCGCGCACGCACGCACGCACGCACACACACACACACGCACGCACACACACACACACACACACACACACACACACACACACACACACACACACACACACACACACACACACACACACACACACACACACACACACACACGGTTGACTGTGCTTCTATGCAGTTCAATGTGAAATTGAAATGGCAGTGAAGATGTGTTGTGTTTATTCATGCTGAACTCATATTGCTTGGGTTTTTAACATGGACGAATAGGTGAATGAATGCGTGTTTTTGTTTTTTGTTGGGGGGGGGGTCGTCGGTCGGGGGGGGGGGGGGGGGGGGGGGGGCTGGGGCTCGTCGGTCGGCGGGGGCCGGTGTAGAGGGAAAATGCCAGGGCCGAAAATCGTTCCCAGTCCGAGCCTGCACACCTTCGACCAGCAAACAGGACTTCAGCCAGGGAGTTTTATTGGAGGATCTCCAGCGCATGGTCTCCTTCTACAGGAACAAGGCGGACAAGTAGAAGTTGAAGAGAAAGATGGAAGCGGAGGGCAAGACGGCCAAGAGCCCGAACGGAGTAAAGCGGAAGAGGGCAATCGCAGATGAAAGCACTGCGGCAAGCAAAAAGAAAGAATCGATGGCCGCCCAGATCTACAACTTAACTGATGGCCCTACTGACCATCTCGTAGAGATCTCCAACTCTCTCTACCTCTATGTCTCTATACCACAGACACAGACACAGACACAGACACAGACACAGACACACACACACACACACACACACACACACACACACACACACACACACACACACGCACACACACACATTTTAATAAACCATTCGGTAACAAACATTTGAGGTTAATGTCTGTTGATTGTAATCTTGAGGTTAATGTGTTTTGAATGTATACCCTACTCTTTTGCTGGTTTGTCAAACTCAAACGTCTGAATTGTCTTGCTTTACACTACAGTTCTACTCCCTTCTATGAGGGATGTTAAAATCTAGCAGCCGATCTGTTGATGTAAATTAATATTTTGTTGTTTTTTTATTTATTTCATAATTATAATAATAATAACCGTATTTGTGTAGCACAGTTCATACAGAACTAACAGTTAGATTAGCAATAAAAACAAAAATAATTTCAAAAATAATAATAAAATAATAAAATAATAAAATAATAAAAGAGAAAAGATAAAGAGAAATAAAAATAAATAATTAATTAATTAAAAAGTGGAGCTCAACAATAGCAGAACTAATAAATCAAAGAGGCATAAAATCCTCAAGAATCAAAAGGTTTAGGCCAAAAAACAAGTGGCATTTAGTCTGAAGGAACAATGCACTCAGGTGTGGCCCATGGTGCCAACAGGGGTGAGTAAAACTTGATACATGATGTATTGGGGAGCAATATAGTACAGTTAGTATAGTTAGGAAGAAACCTCAGGCAGAGACCAACGACCACCTAGGGGAGGTCCCTGCCAGGTCTGTTTACAAACAATTGATGGCAGACAGGTACGTAGGTGGTTAATGCATGAATGGTGGTAGTTTGGTTGGGCACAATAGAGATATATAATTGTGTATCATCTGCATAGCAATGGAAGTCGACATTGTGCTCTCTAATGACAGAGCCCAGAGGCAGCAGACACAGAGAGAAGAGAAGAGGGCCCAGGCACCTACCCTGAGCAACTCCAACGGAGACGTGTTCCCCAATGTTAACAAAAATGGCCTTCCTTTGATGTATGTTTTGAATTAGTCTAAGACATGGCCGAACAGTTCCACTCAAGAGTCTGTTGATCAGTATGAGGGTCAATTGTGTCAAAGGCGGCACTGAGGTCGAGGAGGATGAGTGCCGAAACTTTGTTTGCAACAGTGCTGAGTCTGAGGTCACTAATTAATTATTTTACTCTTGAGAGGGGTTCTGTGGGATCCTCTCTCCTCAAAGGAATATCCAAACACATGCATGTATGCACAAACATACAGACACACACATGTACTGTACACACACACACAGTGTTGCAAAAAAAAAAAAAATCAGCCAAAGTCGCTATTGGCTTGCTGAAAAGTCGCTAGATGACGTACACACACACACAAACTCTCTCTCTCTCTCTCTCTCTCTCTCTCTCTCTGTGTGTGTGGGTGTGTGTGTGATGCGGAGGCTTCCTTAATTATATGAGATTGAAAACATTAGGAGATTTGGACTGGGGAGAATTCTCATGTTACAGGCTGTTAGTAACTTATGCATTAATGGAGGAGTTCCCCACCAGCACATTCATTCATCCCTCACACTCTCTGCTCACATCACACAGAGACTCACACACATTTCATTCACACGCTGGAATGAGTGGATGATGTAACTGGATGTGATGCCAGACAACAGTCTGTGGATAGAGACATCTTGGAAGTAGCTGCAGTAATCACAACAACCATCACATGGTCTTTGTGAGGTTGACATCAATTTACTGCAAACTCAGACACATGCAGGGAAGCAGAAGATGAAAAGTGTTTGCCAACATTCTGTATGACTTTGACAAGAAAACACTTTTAAACCAAATGAACTAACAGATCAGAAGGATTTTGATTGAACAGATAGAAGCAGCGATACCCTACAGATGCTAGTATGCCTGCAGCGACAAATTTGTAAACAAAACAAACCAAAATAAACAAAGGGAAGAAAGCAATATTCAGTTACAACTGTATGTCTAGTAGCCTATGCTGTAGAGAATTCGTGAAGTAGCGCCAGCACCAAGACCTGATTTAAACAAACAAAAAAACTCCCTCAAAAATACTATCAATTATATATTGTGGTTTTCACTTACAATACTATGGTATTTTCCATGTCCAGTGTGGGAAAATAAATGTATATAGGTATACCTTTATAGATATGCTGCATATGTTTTACATGGAAATTACAGCTAGTGTCAGTCAGCTTGAAAGATTGTAGTCTGTAGAACTTGACACATAGTTCGATTTTTTAAATGGAAAAATGCATTGGCAATCCATGAGCTGATGTTTCGTCCATCAGCATAACATTAAAACTACATTCATATTCATCTTCACATTCACACTCAGAACACCCTCTTGTCTCTAGTTCACCCTCCAGACCTGTAGGGGGCAGAGAAACAATCAGTGCACAACAGTCACAACAGAGTTCCCCAAGCTTCCTGTTAGAAGCCGGGATCTTCCTGTGGCAGCCATATTGGAAAGCACCCCAGCATGTAAGTCTGGGGAAAACAAAAGAAAGAAAGTTTAATTCTAAATGAATGCTTGACCAAGACAACCAACTAAAACAAAGGAATCTTCTCAGTTCGTGTGGTCATACGCAACTGGTAAGAAATGGACTTTGATATATTGTTTACATCAATGTTTGGATGATAGGTTTCTCGTGCAATTGTTTGTAATGTTTAGTGTAAGTTTCAAGCTGTGGTTTAGTAGTGTTTCTTCTGATGTGTGAGTGGCTCAATCAAGTTGAAAAGCATATTGGATGTGAAATCTTGTTTGGATTGTGTTAAAACAATCAGTTATATTATGCTGCATATATTGTATCTACTGGCTGCTTGAGTACTGCACTCCTGTACCTGAATGTCATAAGGTTAAACTTGATCATTTCTTGCTTTTAGTTAAACTCAAAGTAATGATGTGATAACATGGCTTTTGTTTATTATTTTGGTCCGGACCTAAACTGATGCAATGTTTCTGTTCTGTTTATTTTTAAGGTTAACAACCTAACTCACCTGGTTATTTCAATAAACCACAAAAAATGGGAAAATGGAGTTGTTCCTTGTGTCCACTGACCACAAGCTTTTCAAGTTGGGGCAAAAGAACTGAGTGAAATCCAACACAACTTGGCAGTTGTTAACCATCGTGACGGTGAAGACGGAGGATCAACGGCCTAAAGTCAACACAGTCAACGCAAAGGACAGCTTACCACTAGAATGGCAGAAGAAGCTACAGGAAGACCACTCAAGCAGCTGAAGAAGGACAGAACCTCAGCAAAGAGTGCCTTCACCAAGCAGGCCAACTTCTTAAGCAGAAACATTGGACACCTAACAAAATCAGGACTACAAACGGAGTACAGGAAACTCTTCTCATTTGCAAGGGATGTGGATGACTCAAATGATGACTATGAGCTTGGTCTACTTGCTGAACTTGATGAAGAGAAAGATGATGCGATAGCTCCCATCCAAACAGCAGCAGGCTGACCTGGAAAAGACCATAGAGGACTGCAACTCCAGACTGGTCGCAGTGAAGAGAGCAGTGCAGGCCAACCTCTGGTCCAAGTACGGAGAAGGTGAGCTGACATTCACTATAGAGGAGGCAGAATCTGCTGGTGAACAAGCCCATGCAATTGCTGTGACAGTGGTGAACAGAGACTGCTATGAACATCTGGTTGAAGGCACAAAGATACTGATCAACGATGTGATGGCATGTTTCACAGAGTGGGATGAATGGATTCCAGAAGAAGAAAGAACCAGCCTGGATGATCGAGTGGAAAGGCATAAGAAAACTAAAGAACCGCCTCGAAGCCAAAAAGGCAGAATTCCTAACAGTGCAAAAAGCTGCAGAGGAGGAGAGAAGAGGAAAAGACCTTCAGACTCCAGCACTTCAACCAGTCCAGCAGCAATTCTTAAAAATAAAGCCCATCAGCTTACCCAGGTTCTATGGCTCCAAAAGGGACTTCCATCAGTGGAAAAAGGACTGGGAGACTCTTCAGAGGCAAGGCGAGCCAACCGGCTCAGCAGAAGCAAAAAAGTTCCAACTCCTCGACAGCATTAATGAGAAGATTTGCAAAGACCTCAGACTCTCTACCTACAAGACTGTGGAAGACATGCTCAAAGTACTTGACAACAGATTCGGGAACAAAACAACTATAGCCCTAGAGATCATTGAAGACCTAGAGAAAATCCCCCCTCTGAAGTCACACCAGCCCAGAAAAATCATAGACATGATCCAAACTGTGGAAAAAGCCTTAAATGACCTTACAGAGCTCGGCAACACTGGAGCAATCAAGAACCCGCTAGTAATCAGATCTATAGAAAGCAAGTTGCCAGATGAAATAAAGAAAGACTGGCTTGCATTCATGCTGAATCCAGCAAACAAAGTCACGGCCTGACAATCATTTTGACAGCCTTTCCTCACTTTCCTGAAGAGTCAAGAGGAAATTTTGGAGAGGCTAGAGCAGCTAGGGACAAAAGATAAGCCCGAAAAAATATATACTTACCCAGAACCAAGATATGCCTCAACTCAATCCACTAGGCAAGATGGATGCATTATCTGTGGAGACGAGAAACACAGGGAAAAGATATTCTTTTGTAAACGATTCAAAGAACTGAAACCCAGACAAAAATCAGATGCTGTGGAAAAACTGGGGGCCTGCAGAAGGTGCCTAGAATGCCACGAGGAAGATGATGAATGCAAGGACACATACCTCTGTAAGAACTGGAACTGTAGAGATTCCTCAGATCACCATTACTTCCTGTGCCGGAGAGGAGAATCTAAGAGGGTGGAGACTTACAGAACAGGCATGAGTAGACTTACAGAGGAACAAGAAAAATTTGTGTCTGAACTCTCACCCGACATGGTGGAAAGGTTTGAGAGGGCCTTCAGCAACGTTACGGCAAGGTCTCACTGCACTGAGAAGCCTGCAGGGGGATAGAATTGAGTGCATCTCAAGAACTTCCAGTGATCCTGATGCTCCTTGAAGTCACAGCCAATACAGGTCAGAAGATCGGCACCCTAATTGACTTGGCATCTGACACGAATTATATAACTCACCACGCTGCCAAAAGACTCAACCTCAGGAGTGAAAACATCACTCTAGTTGTGCATGGGGGGTTGGAGGAATGGCTCTTAAAGTGAAAAACCAAATGGTATCTGCTCAGGGTGAGGGTCAAGACACCCACAGGTACTGTAAAAAGCTCATGAACTTTTATGCTACGGTCTGGATGAAATTGCCAAGGTTAACAAAGCAAAACAACACCTGAGCAACTGAAGAAATTATTTCCGGAAGTAAGCCTGAAAGACTTGCGCAGACCGGAATCCATTGAACTGCTGATCAGCCACCGCGAAGGACGACTTGCTCCACAAAGAGTAAAAGTACTTGAAGACCTTGTTTTGTGGGAAAGCCCACTTGGGATGACTGTTGGTGGAACACACCCAGAGCTCTTTGAAGAAGTGGACATGGCTACTCACTCCTCCAAAACTCACTTTGCCCGATCAATGAGAGCCACCACAGTGAAGTACCACAAGTTCACTGAGGTTCATTTCAGGTTCAACGTGGGAGGCAAAGAAAATGCGCCATCTGGTGGAACAAGTCCAGTCCAGGTCTCAATCAGAGCACAAGCTTCCAATCAACCAAAGTGGGAGGATGGAAAGACCAGACCTAAAAGGGAAAAGCCCATCTACCAATCTCGGGAAGGAGAATTGGAGATCATTCTGCGAAGTGCAGAAGACAAAAGTAAAACCGCCAAGAAAGCAGATCCACGACTCATGTGACCTCTCTGGGTTCAAGAACCGAGAGATCAAGTGGGAGGTGTTTCGTCCATCAGCATAACATTAAAACTACATTCATATTCATCTTCACATTCACACTCAGAACACCCTCTTGTCTCTAGTTCACCCTCCAGACCTGTAGGGGGCAGAGAAACAATCAGTGCACAACAGTCACAACAGAGTTCCCCAAGCTTCCTGTTAGAAGCCGGGATCTTCCTGTGGCAGCCATATTGGAAAGCACCCCAGCATGTAAGTCTGGGGAAAAACAAAAGAAACAAAGTTTAATTCTAAATGAATGTTTGACCAAGACAACCAACTAAAACAAAGGAATCTTCTCAGTTCGTGTGGTCATACGCAACTGGTAAGAAATGGACTTTGATATATTGTTTACATCAATGTTTGGATGATAGGTTTCTCGTGCAATTGTTTGTAATGTTTAGTGTAAGTTTCAAGCTGTGGTTTAGTAGTGTTTCTTCTGATGTGTGAGTGGCTCAATCAAGTTGAAAAGCATATTGGATGTGAAATCTTGTTTGGATTGTGTTAAAACAATCAGTTATATTATGCTGCATATATTGTATCTACTGGCTGCTTGAGTACTGCACTCCTGTACCTGAATGTCATAAGGTTAAACTTGATCATTTCTTGCTTTTAGTTAAACTCAAAGTAATGATGTGATAACATGGCTTTTGTTTATTATTTTGGTCCGGACCTAAACTGATGCAATGTTTCTGTTCTGTTTATTTTTAAGGTTAACAACCTAACTCACCTGGTTATTTCAATAAACCACAAAAAATGGGAAAATGGAGTTGTTCCTTGTGTCCACTGACCACAAGCTTTTCAAGTTGGGGCAAAAGAACTGAGTGAAATCCAACACAACTTGTCATGTAGTTTATAACTTTTACTTGGGAAAGTAATTTAGTGTAGCCTACTCCACTGAGTTAAACAAAATGGTGAAAAAGACAGTTTAAAAAAGAAAGCCACCGGTAAGTGCTCTGCATGCATACAAATTCCTAAGGAATCAAAGGTCACCGCTTATTACCAAAGACCCTCTGGTTTAAAACCTCCATCCCGTTCCCCTGTCTAATATATTATCAGTCGTCCTTGTCCCTCACTAGGTAACTCCGCAGGCCCACTGGGGCCATCAGGGAGACGTCGTCCATCTCCCTCCTACCCTGCCCCTGCCCCCTTCAGACAGTATTGATCAGGCTGCTGGGTCCTGTCTGTATAATGTCTGACCGCAGCCGTGGCCGCATGGTAATGAGGGCGGCTGGTCAGTGACTGGTCAGTGGGGTCAGTCTGGTGGCCAAGCTCCATTAGCTTCTCACTGACCCCCTACCCCGGCCCGGGCCCCTGCCTGGACGCATGCAGGTGAAGTAAAGACTGGGCTGGACTTACATCAGGGCTCTACACCACACCATAATGTTATACAGTGCCTGTAGAAAAGTCTACACAGCCCAGTTCAAATGCAAGTTTCTTTGATATAAAAACGAAAGACAAATAATTCACAAAAACCTGGCATAAGAACAAGGGTTGTGTAGACTTTTCATAGCCACTGTATCTCATTATACTGTATCACATTGCACATCATATGATATCATATCGCACAATAGAACTACTGCACCACCACACACTGTACCATGCAATACCAATTCCACCATAGAACACTTTTCCTTACCACACCACTCCCAAGTGCACAATACAGCATCACACCACACACCATAACATTGGACCATCCCATACTGTACAAGACTGCCATCCACTACACAGGACCACAATGTCACACCATAGAACATCACACCATAAACACACTGTATGGCACCACACCACATCACATCCCCCACCCTAACCACATTACACAATACTACTGTGTACCATAGCGCATCACAGCACATCACACGATGCACCATGCACATGTGTTGCATTGAACAATTCCACATGACGGCACACCAAACCAAGACATAACATAAAATCGCACCGCATTACAACCTATCATATAACACCCAAACATACCACAACTCAACCTGCCTTGTGTGACAGCACACCGCACTGGAACTATGTAGGAGGGAGGGAGAAGATAGACAGATAGAGAGCTAAGTCGAAGGGAAGTGAATGACAGCACTGAGGAGAGAGAGAGAGGGAGAGGAAGAGTGCTAGTGAGGGAAGGGAATGGCATGGAAGGGAACGATGTACTCTGCTGGTGGCTCCAGTTCCCCTGCTGTGAATCAAATGGAATTGCTCTCTTTCCTTTTTTTCATCCCCTGCTCCTTCTCCCCCTCCCTCCTTTCTCCTCCTGAGCGTTTCCCGTCTTCCCTCCCTTCCCTTCCCTCCCTCCCTCCCTCACCTCACCGCCACACGCCACATCCACCGCCGGCGTCCCAATCACCCGCGGATTGCTGCCTTTTGTCATGTGACACAAATCACTTACTGCCAGCCCCCGTCGCTCACGGATAGAGCGGGATTTAGTGGATGGAAGGTGAAATGGAAAGGGACAGGGGAATCATTATTTCCAATGATATGAAATAGAGCATTTTCACTGCGATCCAGAGGGGTCTTTGTTGTTTGGTAAGACACGCTTCACTGTGATTTAAGGGTGGTGTATGGCGAGAGGGGTGGTGGGGTGGGCGTGTGATTCAACCGGTGTTGTAAAAGATGGATCAGGGTTTTAAAACTCTGAAGGTGTGTATGATGAGTGCTGTACAGTGGCCTGTCGTCGGGGCAGGTTTATCCCCATCACTCCTGCGGTAATCACTCCTCAGCTCCCCAATTTCTCTTGAAAATCAGAGGATACACCTTCAGTGTCCACATTACAGCTGTTTTACAGCTTCAAACAGGATAGTTGGACAGGCAACTTAACAACACACAACTCACAATAGTAAAGATCAGGGGTGTATTTTTTCCCCCTCACAGACAAGCCCCATGCTCCTGGTGATGTCTGAAGAGGAATAGGAACAGCTCCTGTGAGAACTCATTTGTGGACATGTGCTGCGCAGGGCGAGATGAAAAATAAACAAAACAGAAAGTAGTGATCTTTGGCTTTGGGTGTGTTGTCAAAATCAAACATCTCTCTCTCTCTCTCTCTCTCTCTCTCTCTCTCTCTCTCTCTCTCTCTCTCTCTCTCTCTCGCTCTCTCTCGCTCTCTCTCTCTCTGTCTCTCTCTCTCTCTCTCTCTCTCTCTCTCTCTCTCTCTCTCTCTCTCTCTGTTCTGTCAGGTGTCAACAAATGTGTGTTTTGCTGCAGAGGAGCTCTACGCCTCTATGTGTATTATGCTGGTTTTTATCAATTGTTGAGACGTGCATCTCTCTCTCTCTCTCTCACACTCTCTCACACTCTCTTACACACACATAGTTCCTTATAGGATTTACTCTCTAATTCTGTCTCTCTGTCTCTGTCTCTGTCTCTCTCTCTCTCACACACACACACACACACACACACACACACACACACACACACACACACACACACACACACACACACACACACACACACACACACACACACACACACACACACACACACACACACACACACACACACACACACACACACGTACACTCCCTCCTCCCTCCTGATTGCCAGTGCTGTGCTGGTGTGCTGTGTGTCCAAACAGCGCGGGCCCATATCTTTTATTCATCACTGGCTGCTCTCCTCT
This sequence comes from Engraulis encrasicolus, assembly GCF_034702125.1. Taxonomy (NCBI): domain Eukaryota; kingdom Metazoa; phylum Chordata; class Actinopteri; order Clupeiformes; family Engraulidae; genus Engraulis; species Engraulis encrasicolus. The sequence continues at coordinate 17,507 of NW_026945701.1, forward strand.
CCATCTCTGCATGCCACACCACCACCACCACCACCACCACCACCACCACCACCACTCCCCCATCCCCCACATCAGCAGCGCTCCACACCCCCATACTCCCACACTCCCACACTGCCTCCCTTAGCCATCCGTGGTGCTTATGAAATCAATACTGGGGCTGCTGAGGGAGCCTTTACCTTCTCCTCCTCTTCTCTTCCCTTCTCTCCTCTCCTCCCCTCTCCATCTCTCTGTTCCTCCTCTTCTCTTCTCTTCTCTCCTCTCCTCCCCTCTCCATCTCTCTGTTCCTCCTCTTCTCTTCTCTTCTCTCCTCCCCTCTCCATCTCCCTGTTCCTCTTCTCTTCTCTTCTCTTCTCTTCTCTTCTCTTCTCTTCTCTTCTCTTCTCTTCTCTTCTCTTCTCTTCTCTTCTCTTCTCTTCTCTTCTCTTCTCTCCTCCTCTGCCCTAACCCTCTTTCTTGATCCAGCTCTCCAACACTAGTGCTCTCTCTATCTTTTTCCTTCATAGTGTGTGCTGTCTTCCTGGCTTTCTTTCCTCCGTCTTCAGCCGTCACACCTTTCTTCTGCTGTCCATCCATCTTTCTCTCAGCACCTCCCTCATCCCTCCTTTACCTTTTTTTTCTACTGCCATCTTTCCATCTCTCTATTGCACACATCCACATCATCCTCCTCTCTGTCTTTCTTCACCTCTTTTCAGTTCCCCCCATCTCTCCTCTCCTACTCGCACCTCTCCCTCTCATTTGCCTCCATCTCCATGTCTCCCTATCTTCCTCTCTTCCTTTCCCCCTCCCCCACCTAGTCCTCTCTCACTCCCTGTTCTTGCTCCTTTCACTCTTCCTTTTGCCTCCCCCCCCCCTCTCTCTCTCTCTTGCACCTTCTCTCCTGACCCCCTCTCCGTCTCTTCGTCTGTTTTCCACCTACCCCCTCATCCCTCTGCTCTCTCCCCCTTCCCTCCTCCTCTCTCCCCATCTCCCCATGGTAAGAGCAGGCAGATGCAGATGCAGATGTGAGGCGGGAGCAGCAGAGACACACTGGAGCTCATTGTGCAGAGAGGGGCAGAGTGGGGCAGAGAGAGAGGGGAGTGTGGGGCAGGGAGAGAGGGGAAGGGGGCAGAGGGGCAGAGAGAGAGGGTGAGTGGGGCAGAGAGAGAGAGAGGGCAGTGTGGGGCAGGGCCAGCACAGCACTTCCTCTGGGCCTAACACTCACGGCTGCTCTCTCTCTCTCTCTCTCTCTCTCTCTCTCTCTCTCTCTCTCTCTCTCTCTCTCTCTCTCTCTCTCTCTCTCTCTCTCTCTCTCTCTCTCTCTCTCTCTCTCTCTCTCAATCCCGTTCAGTTAGTCTGTCTTCCTTCCTTCATGTCTATCTCGCCCCTCTCTTTAATTCTCTCACACCTATAGTCTCTTTCATCCTCTCAGTTAGTCTGTCCTCCTTTTCCTTCCTCCCTTTTTTCTCTCTCCCCCCCCTTCTATGCCACTCACATTCTGTCTTTCTTTTTCTTGCTATCCTACTTCTCCCTTCCTCTATTCCTCTCCATTTTGTCCATGTTTTCTCATTCCTCCCTCTATCTTGCCCTGGGTATTCACTCCTCCCCAGTACTCTCTCTCTCTCTCTCTGTCTCTCTCTCTGTCTCTCTCTCTGTCTCTCTCTCTCTCTCTCTCTCTCTCTCTCTCTCTCTCTCTCTCTCTCCTCTCATCCTCCTCTCCTGTTTTTCCTGTAGTTCAAATCCCTTATGCAGTACCCCACTCCCCCCTCCAAGAAAAAAAAAAACAGCACCTCCTCACCAACTTCCATCCAACAGACCCTCACATCCCCCTCTCTGTACCTCAAAACCTAGAAGAAGAAACCCCCTCTCATCTCATCCACCCACCAAGTCCGCCCCCCCCCCCCCCGTACCCTCCACCCGTACCCCACCACCAACCCCCCATTTTCCAGCTCCGCGACGGCACAGCGCAGAGCAGCGCAGGCAGGCTGCGGAGAGATGCTATTAATCCAACATTTCCGCGATGCTATCAGGCAGAGAGGGCGAGCCGTGGGAATTTGGGAAGAATTAATTTGCTTCGACAGCAGCAGCTCATAAGATCACAGCCCTGGGAGCTCCTCGCCTGCACCGTTCCTCAAGTTAAAGAGAAGGGAAGGGAAGGGGTGTGTGTGTGTGTGTGTGTGTGTGTGTGTGTGTGTGTGTGTGCATCTGTGTGTATGCGGGTATAGGAGAGAGAGAGCGCTTGTGTGCCTGTGTGCATCTGTGAGTGTGTGTGTAGGTGTGCATAAATGTGAGCGGCTGTGCATATGCATGTGTGTAAGGGAATATGTACACCTATGTGTCTGTGTGTGTCTGTGTATGTGTGTGTATGTGTATGTGTGTATGTGTATGTGTCTGTGTGTGTGCGTGTGTGCATATGTGTATTCATGTGTGTACTGGGAAGGCTTGGTAACCAGGGAGAATAGGGATGCTGGCTTCTTTTAAGGAGCCCGCCATGTTGTACTCATCTCCAACACTATTC
>NW_026945701.1:25000-38106 GCF_034702125.1 Engraulis encrasicolus
CACAGGTGCAACTCAATGTGCTTCACAAAGTTAACAAATGTAAATGAAAGGAAACAGGGAAGAAAGAAGGAAATGAATTAGAGTCAAAAAGCATTTAAAAACATTAAGATAAAACATAAGGTAAAAATAATAATAAAATAAAATAAAATAAAACAAATTAAATAAAAAATAAAAATAATAAGAATAAGTAATTTAAGCTAGGGGAAAGCATCTGAGAACAGCTTTGTCTTGAGTCTAGATTTAAAGCTATCAATAGTGGGTGCATTTTTTATGTCATCTGGAAGCTGGTTCCAAAGCTTTGAAGCATAGAAGCTAAAGGCTGCCTCTCCACACTTTGTTTTGACTTTTGGAATCACCAGCAAATTCTTCTCCGTTGACCTTAGTGACCTAGTTGGTGCATACAGCTGAAACATATCCAGTAGATATGTGGGTCCCATTCCATTTAGTGATTTAAAAACAAGTAGCATAGCCTTAAAATCAATTCTGTAGCTTACTGGGAGCCAATGCAGCGATCTTAAAATTGGAGTAATGTGGTCGAACTTCCTTGTCTTTGTAAGAACCCTTGCAGCTGCGTTTTGTACAAGTTGAAGCTGTTTAATGGTTTTATTGGGGAGGCCAGTAAAAAGACTGTTACAGTAATCAACTTTACTAGAAATAAAGGCATGTATTAGCTTCTCCAGATCATGTTTAGACATCAGGCCCCTAAATTTAGAGACGTTTTTTATGTGATAAAATGCAGACTTAGTAATAGCTTTCATGTGACTGTTGAAGTTTAGGTCACTGTCAATGAGGACCCCAAGATTTTTAACTGTTTCCCTTGCTTTCAGTCCCTTCGTTTCAAGGATAGTAGCAATCTTTTGTCTCTCCTCTCTTTTCCCAAATATAATTACTTCAGTTTTATCTGTGTTCAGCTGGAGGAAATTGTGAGACATCCATTTGTTAATTTGGTCCATGCAGTGATAGAGTGATTCAAGGGGGGTATAGTCATTTGGGGACATAGATAAGTAGAGCTGGGTATCATCCGCATAGCTATGGTAATTTATGGAGTTATTCTCGATAATGTGTCCCAGTGGCAACATATGAAGAGTTCAGATGCAAAACCCCCTAAGTGCCTTTTCAGAAAAGAATCTTAATTCATTTTTATTTAATGCAAAGCTATCAAAATTGCATAGTTTTTTATTTAATTTATATAATATAACTATTTATATGTATTATCAAGTACATGAATGTAAACCAAACCAACAACGGGGTTCTATAAAAATATAGAAGTGCAGGCCTTCAGAAATGGAGTTAGGGGGTTTTGCATCTGAACTCTTCATATACAGATTGAACAGTAGTGGTCCCAGAATGGAGCCCTGGGGGACCCCACAATCCAGAGACATTGGTGATGAAGTATGTCTTCCAATGGCGACAAAAAAACTTCTTTGTTGTAAGTACGATTTTAACCAGTCGATCACTATGCCCGTAAAGCCAACCCATTGTTCCAGTCTATGTAGTAGTATAGAATGATTAACTGTATCGAAAGCAGCACTCAAATCAAGAAGTACCAAGACGGATGATTTGCCAGCATCAGAATTCAATCTTATGTCATTCATAACTTTAATAAGAGCTGTTTCAGTGCTGTGGTAGGCACGGAAACCTGATTGAAACTTATCAAAATAGCTATTAGACATTAGAAAAGCAGTTAATTGGTTAAAAACAATTTTCTCTATTATTTTACCCATGAATGGTAGATTGGATATGGGCCTATAGTTGTTTAGTACCAGTGCATCCAGGTTGTTCTTTTTCAGTAAGGGTTTCACAACTGCTTCTTTCAGACAGCCTGGGAATATGCCTGTTTGTAGTGAGGTGTTGATGATCTGAAGTACATCTGATGATATTAGATTTAAGATGGATTTGAAGAAGGCTGTTGGTAAAATATCTAAGTCAGATGTAGAGGAGCTAAGACTTTGTACCGTTCTATTAAGAATGTCCACATCAACTAAATGAAAATTTCTCATGAGGTTAGGATTTAACTTCACCATAGCAAGCTGGTCTGAATCTTGGGTCGGTTGCACATGTGTGAGTATGTTTGCACGTATTTTTTCAATCTTTCCTTTGAAAAAGGATGCGAACTCATTGCATTTGCTGACTGAGAGGAACTCAGAGGGCATTAGATTTGGGGGCCTTGCTAGCTTTTCCACAGTGCCAAACAGGACACGTGCATTATTAATATTTCTGTTAATTATGTCAGAGAAAAAAGATTGTCTAGCTTTAGAAATTTCTTGGTTGTATTTCGAGAGTGTGTGTTTATAGATTTGGTAGTGGACTTCAAGTTTGGATTTACGCCACTGTCTTTCAGCCCTCCTGCATTCTTGCTTTAGCAATATAACTGTGGGATTCTTTCTCCAGGGTGCTTTTTCACGTCCCACTGTTTTGATTTTTTCGGGGGCAATAACATCCATAATACGGGTCATCCTTGAATTAAAATTAACCATGAGATCATCTGCACTCTCTGAGGTTTGACTTTGGATCTCTGAAAGTGCTTGCTGAAAGAGTGAGGCTGTCTCACAGTTGATTATACGTTTTTTGACTGTAACAGATTCCCTTTGAACATGAGGGTACATAGAAACATCAGAAAAAATGCAGTAATGGTCAGAAAAGCCATAGTCTTTGACACTAGCACAAGCATTAAGGCCTTTTGTTATTATTAGGTCTAAAGTGTGACCTTGGTTGTGTGTTGGTCCTGTTACATGCTGTGTGAGGCTAAAAATGTCAATAAGACTTAAAAATTCCTTAGCATAGACATTCTCTAAGTCGTCCACGTAAAAATTAAAATCGCCTGCTATAAACAAGCTATCATAGTCCACACAAACATTCGACAACAGCTCACCAAATTCCTCTAAGAAGAGTGGTGCAGAAAGTCTTGGAGGTCTGTAAATAGTCAATAACAGTATGTCAGAAGAACATTTTAGAACTGCAGCTAAGTATTCAAAAGATGAAAATTCACCTAGTGTTGTCTTTTGACATTGAAACAGTGCCTTGAAAATAATTGCTATCCCCCCTCCCTGTTTATTCTGCCTTTCTGTACTAATGAAATTAAAGTGTGACGGAGTTGCTTCTATAAGTGTGATAGAGCTAGTGGATTTTTCCAGCCATGTTTCAGTTAAAAATAAAAAATCAAGGTTGTGGGTACAGATAAACTCATTGACAACAAAAGGCTTGTTCCTTAGAGATCTACAATTCTGTAAAGCTAATTTAGCATTGAGCATTGGAGGCATTTCCACTGTGGTAGTGAGTTTTTTTGGGACAAGTCTGAGATTTCCCATGCTTGCCGTCTTGGGGGAATGTATGCGTGTCCTCAAGAGACCTCGTTTTGTTGTTAGAACTGGAATAAGATTGTCCACGGGTCCCCTTATCTGCTTATTTTCAAAACCACTGTTACTATGTGGGTAGGGACCCAGTTGATATCAGACTGTGCTTTCAACAAGGTCATCCTCACTGATACTACTGTACTCCAGAGCACAGACAGGTGGTTGTGGGGCCTTGCCTTTTTTGGGTGCAGTCATGGATGGAAGTATCCTTTTAGATTTTGGGGTAGAATGAGGTTGACCTTGAGAAATATCCGCATAGGAGGCTTGGTAGGAATGTCTGGGGGTAGAAAAGGTAGATCTGGCATAGGGGAGTAGTCTCGCCATAGTTTCTGGAAATCTCAGTCTGGGAGATGAAGATGGTGTTTCGTCGTTCCGGGAAGGTTGTGATTCCATTGGTGATTGCATTTTGTCGCCGTTGCCAGGGCTTGCTGGTGGCTGCGTTTCGCCACATCTGGGGGGTGAGTTTGGTTTTGAGGAAACCACATTTCCTATTTCCTGTGTGGACAGTCGCTTTTTGGCAGACCTGGGAGGTGGAATTGGTGATGCCAATGGCATTTTGCCAGTCCGACAAGGAGGTGAGCACTTGATCTCCGGCGAGCGGCTTGCTGCCAGTTTCTGTGACAGATCTTCCAGCTGTTCCGAAAGCTGGTTCAGTTTGTGGCGAGTTCTGTGTGTTCCGTTGTTTTCCACTTGAGCAGAGAGGGACTTGGCTACGTCATCTGTGTGTGTGCTTTCGCCAGTCTGTGGCTCAGTTTGCACACTTACAGGCACAGAGGGCTTGTTGAAATGCCCCTGTGTCTGAGTGGATACAGATACAGGCCGCTTATCAGCGCCCAAGGTCTCAATGCTGTAAACCAACTGGTCTGTCAGCACTTTGGCGCCGGTCCAACTCAGTTCTGCACTGTTTTTTTGAGGAGTACAGAGCGTCTCCAGAAACGGTCGAAATTGTCAACAAAGCTGATACCGTTGGATCTGCATGTCCTTGACAGCCATGTGTTTAAGCAATTTAATCTCGAAAACGCAAAGTCGCGATAGCATGGTGCTGGTATTGGCCCGCTGATCAAGGATGGAATTTTCAGATCTTTTAGAGTTGAAAATAAGTCATTAAAATCCTTTTTGACAGTTATTTGCTCTTTGAACAGATCCGCTGCCCCACAGTGAACAACAAGGCGATCAATAGATCTGTGGTCAGACACCAATTGTGGGATACTGTCCTTGGTCTCACGTACGGATGCATGGGGCAGACAGGACACTTTAAAAGTTCCATTTCCGATATTTTTCACACTCAGATCACCAACAACAAGTGTTGTAGGAGAGGCAGGCAGCTGCCGTCTAACTTTGTTCTTGTTATTCCAATGCGGTGTACGTTCAGTTTTTATTCTGGGAGCAACTGGTTCCACTTGTTCAAGGCACTCAAATCGATTTTGAAGTTTTATGGGCTGCCCTGAAAAAGTTGGTCTGGCAGCAGCAGACCGCACTGGTGTTGAAGTTAGTATTTTATCTCTGTTTTTGGGTCGAGCCCCTTTGCTTTCCCAATAGTGAGTAGGCCTACTCACATTTTGCTTTGCGAAGCTTTTGCCAGGTGTTTCGTCCAGCGTCACAAATGTCACATCAGCCGGTCGTTGGTCTGCTTTTGCATTTGCGGCACCTGTTTCAGGACTTCCTTCAGTCTTTGATAGGCGATCACCCAGTAAGGATTCCAGGGCAGAAATCCGTTGTTCCAGCAGTATCCATTTTTTGGACTGTCGTTGTCGCATTTTGTTATTGTTTCAGCTCGGCAATTGTTTTGACTTCTAGGTTCTCTTGTGAAAAACACTAATGTATGAATAAAATCCTCTGTTGTTCTTCTCTAAACTTGTTAAAAACTGTGTATATGGCAAATAAAATCCAAGATATAGTGTGAAAAAAAAAAAAAAAAAAAAAAAAAAAAAAAAAGTAAAGAAATTGAAGTTAGGCAGGAGCAAAGCAGAAAAGCGACCTACTCGCTTGAGTAGGAGGAGTACAGACAAAAAAAAAGACATTTTTATGCCTGCGTGCGTGCATGCATACACGTGTGTTGTGCACTGTCTAGACCGATCTGCCCCCATCTGTGTCACTGACCTCCGGCCAGCCAGCAAGACTCCCTTCTCCTCCCTGTGAACCCGCCACAACCCCAGAGCACACACACTTACTGGCATTCATATACAACACACACACACACACACACACACACACACACACACACACACACACACACACACACACACACACACACACACACACACACACACAAATACATGGAACACGAAAGCCTCTAGATGAATCTCTTCTTTCCCATGAAAACAATTCAGAGGGTTCATGTGATACCCAGAGCTTTCATCAGCAGCACACACACACACCAGTGTAGACAACAGCCCAGTGGAGCTTCCCCAAACACACACACACACACACACACACACACACACACACACACACACACACACACACACACACACACACACACACACACACACACACACACACACACACACACACACACACACACACGAGACCAGCATAGAGCAGTGGAACTTCTTCAGACAGACACACAGACACAGACAAACACACACACACACACACACGGACAAACACAACTCAGTAGAGAACTTCATCAAAGGAAGAACTCCCACTACGCCACAGCTATTTAAAAACGTAGACAAGAAAAAAACTATCCAGTCCGATGTCTGGCTGTGTGTGTGTGTGTGAGTGTGTGTGCGCTTGTGTAAGCGTGTGTGTGTGCGTGCCTGCGTGCATGTGCAAGCTCATCATCTTGTACTGTTTGGATGTTATGCTTTAGCAATGCAATTAATTATTTGCTAATAAAAGCTCACTTGAGTAGAGAGAGAGAGAGAGAGAGAGAGAGAGAGAGAGAGAGAGAGAGAGAGAGAGAGAGAGAGAGAGAGAGAGAGAGAGAGAGAGAGAGAGAGAGAGAGAGAGCGCACATGTTGTACGTTGAAAGTGTGTGAGAGAAAGACCGAAACCGAAAAAGTGAAAAGAAAATGTGAGAGAGATGAGTGTGAAAACACTGGCAATAACTCCAGACGAGCATTTCATCTGGCATAAATGTGTTTATCCTGGAGTCCCGGTGTGGAGTGGTCCAGGGCCCAGCCGTGAGCTCTGATGTGGACAACGCCGTGTTTGGATTGGACAGCAGTGAGGGTCAACAGGGCCTGTGTGTGTGTGTGTGTGTGTGTGTCTGAGGGGGAGGTATAAGTGTATACTGTACTGTACTGTACTATGCTGTGTGTGTGTGTGTGTGTGTGTTGGATGTACGTTTCTATGTGTGTCTGTACCCGATTGCAAAGATGGGGCGCAGGTAGAGCGGCAGGAACTGCTCATGTTACGCTCTGTTGGTGTGGAGGGAGAAAAGGAAGGAGGAGTAGTAGTAGTAGTAGAGAGAGAGAGAGAGAGAGAGAGAGAGAGAGAGAGAGAGAGAAGTAGAGAAGCAGACAACAAGAAAAAAAAGGTTATCAGGTGAAGGTCGGAGAGATGGAAAACATGAACGGCAGTAAAAAAAATAATACCTATCTAGAGAGAAAGAAAATTAATTGGAAAACAGAAGAGGTACACATACACACACACACACATCACAGATCTATCTGCTCTTCCTTCTCGCATTGATGATATCTGCACAACCACAGGAACACAGGCCAGTGGTCGAAGAAGGTTGTGTGTCTGTGCTCTGTGCCCTGGTCCTGACCCAGCTGTGAGGTAGTATCCTGACCACATGACACATGACTCTGACTGGCTCACACACACACACACCCTGTGGAGCACCCAGATACCACTCTCAACACCGCCCTCTCTTTTTTCTGGTCTGTTCATTCAGTCTTTTTTCGTTTTGTTTATTTTCTCTTCTCTGGGAGCAGTCTTGGAATTTCGACTCATTGACATCGTAGTGCACTGTTAGTGTTCTTTGAGTGGGCAAAAATCAAAAAGAACGACAAAAGAAACTTGGTCAGAAATCGCTTGTGATGCTTCTGGGGGTTAACGTTCCAGCGTTTGTCGTAATGGTGGGTTTCAGCAGCGAGTCGGGCTGATGGTCATCTAGTTTAAGAGGGTAGATGTTTTATTTCTCCTTATTGATGTGTTTTACAGTACTTCGCTAAGCTAGTAAATAAGACTAGAAGCTGAAGATATTTTAGCCTGGTGAGTTACAGTAAATTCCATTACACCCCTTAGCCTCCATGTTGCGCGTCCACGTGTAGGGGCAGTGCGGCGTCTAGATTCACGTTCAGACAGAGGGGTAGGGGTAAAGCGAAGGGCTTTCCACCCCTCCGAGCATAGATTTTCCAACACCACACTCCACGACGGAGGGCTACGACAGATTTCCCTGAATGCATTGCGAATGCGTTTAAAAATTGACGGCAAGCCGCGGCATCCACAACAGCTCACAAGTTTAAGTATTTTCACCGCAATTGACGGTTTTAAAGTGGTAATAATTGTTCCGTGTAACATTGTCCTAATGTGTGATGGCCTTTTTCTCCGTGAAACGCACATGAAAAAAATCTCTATTAACGTCAACCTAATGCATGGAATTAGTGACAGCTGTGAGTGTCATTCCGTGATAGTTGAAGGGGTATCTCAATTCATAGGGGTTGCGTTTCACTACACCTTACAGCTTCGTTTGAAAGCACGAGGGGCATGGGGAAGGCGTAGGGGTAGGGGTAGAAATTACAAATGGGAAAGGCCCTTACGGTACATACACACAGACGACACGTTTCATTAACGCCTCCGTGAGCAGTGCGAGTCCGAGAGGTTCGCGGGCTGCCTTTCACACTGCACAGTCAACGTCCACATTTCATCCACGCTCCTGTTGTGCAAGGCATGATTTGTTTTCATGCATTCTAACTGTTTCGGACTGATAACGGACACGTGAAGTGGACATACTGTGGACGTCCGCGCCGTTGGTGTGTATGCACCGTTAGTCTAGCACTGCACCAGCGATAATCCAGAAAATCATAAAACCTCTACTTCAATTATGACACTGTGTGTTCCTGTTTTTTGTTCTCTTTTGAGGAGAAAACCGGGTTTTTTTTAACATTGGGCCCTTGATTTTACATTATAACCTCATGTTCTACTCACCCTTATAGTATGTTGTGTGTCATTAGGAGCTCTGTCGAAGATATTCGGCCATGAAACGACGGGCGAATTTTTGCAGGCACAAACTATGCTGTTTTTAATTTATCCATAGGGGTACGCTACCACTCATAACATTTAGGGGGATTGCTTGTTTGAAAACGTATTGCTTTTGCGGGTAATACAGTTTTTGAAAATCTGGTAAAGGCGAATGTGACGTCACAAACATCCGCCTTTACCAGTCTTTCAAAAACTGTAGCTTTGTAAAAAGGAAAATTATATATTTAAGAGGCTTTAAGATTAGCCTGGTCCTGACCATCCCATAATACTACCATTTCAATTCGTATTCATGGTCTGGAGCTTGTGTGATCTGACGTGATTGCAGGAAGTGGGAAGTTTGCACAAAGTTATGGTTTAAAATGATTGGACAGCTCTCACCGAATCGCCAACAGTTACTTAACAAGAACATAGCGTAGACCAGAGCCATTTGCCCAGACGTTTAAGTCATCGTCACGAGCATCCTCCCCTTTTTTTCCCCACGTGGGGCGCTTACTCGTTTGTTGGCTGTTTTCTGCGGGGGGCGTTGCGCAGTCAAACCTACCGCTGCAAACACTCCACAGAAAAGGGGGGCCAGGCTACCGTAGTGGAGCCAATCCTTTGGCGGAAGTACGTAGGATGGCTCGTGAGGCTACTTTAAGATGCCCCCATATCTTTTTCAAAGGTAAATGTGTGTGATATTACATTCAGTGTTTAAAAGTAAATAAAAAACTTTATTTTGACATGGAAAATGCACCCATTTCGTAGAAAGACCCACAACCAGATGAAAATATATGTATATGTTTACTGATTAAAGGAACAGAGCCAATAAGGTCCCACAGTACAGGATCTATATTTCATCCTTTTCTAAGAGAGCTTTGAATATCTTTAAAGGGACACTGTGCAGGAAATGGTCAAAAAAGGCACTGCAACTATGCTGCTCATGGAAACTGTGTCGCCTATTGCCAAATTTGACCTTTTCATGATAGTTTACTAAGTAATAAACTAATATTTTCTAGTATGACCCAAGTACATTCATTTTTGCAGCTAAAAATGTCTATTTCTGGAAATTCAAAATGGCGGACCATGGAGAAGATCCCCCTTTTCATGTATGAAAAGTGCAATTTTTCCAGTCATAATGAATACTTAGAATTTGATGGTGGTGGTAAGTATTTATGAAAAAGGTAACATTAGTGAATGGGCGGCATGAATTCTGGAAATAAATGACTAAAATCTCACACAGTGTCCCTTTAAGCACATCCTTAAATATATAAACCACCCCGCGTGCACCCAGTGCACAAACTGTTCTCTCTACTACCTAGGGGATTTTGTTTACTTTTTGTATTGTATTTCTGTCTTGATCCATCAATCAAATGACATTCGTTAAAATGCTGATGATACGAACATGAATCAATTAAATCTCTAAACTAAACTAGACAACACGGCAAACAGGTTTAATTTGTGTAATAAACACGGCAAAAGAAAACGTTGTTACGCGAATATCCAACTTTTAAATGCACACCGCAAGACCAACTCAACTCAACTCAAGAACAGAAGGGGGCGCTGCGGATCTCTGGCTGTCAAAGTGGTAGGCTACATACTGCTCTGCTGGCTGCTGTTCTAGCTGCTACTACACAATGGACGTGCGTGGAAGCAGAGATTGGTAGGTCAACCCGTATTTGTTCAAAATATTATGGAATCCATATTTTCATACAGTATTGTGTATTATATGTATACATAGTGATACCGTGTGCAACTGTGTAACTGTCATGCATGTGTAACCGATGCTTATCATGCCACATGCTACACTGAATACAGAATAGTAATGGGTAGCATGCAAATCGCTAACATAAGCTTACAATTACAACCGATCCATGAAGCATTTAGGATATTGGCAGGCACGTCTTCTTCTTTGAGACTTCTTAGTTTTATCCTTGAATGAGGCAAATATTTGATATCCTACTTCAGCGTAAGCAAATTACAACATATAGCATACTTGCCTGGCTAGCTTTCCCTCAGTGTTTGTATTAGCAATAGTTCTAAAATGTTAAACATATACAGCATATAATCAACCATTTGTTGATCTCCACTGACTAGAATCTATCATAGATAGCCTAGAATTTCCTCTTAGTAGGCCTCACTTTGCTTGTTGTCATTGTCAGGCGGCACTAACTTATCACACCGGCTTTACGATTACATTCATGATATCTTGTAGCTCTACGTACCTTAACCTTATGTCGTTTGTTTCAAAACACATGATCTGACAGGAGTGTCTTTGAAGAAGTCAGGCAACGGATCCGATATGCAAGTTACAACATGTAGTAGACCCCTCCTGAATACTGCACTCCGGATGACAGTAGCACACATTTGTATGATATGAAACTGAACATCCAAGTGATTATTTTAATATGGGAACAGTATTGAAATTATCCAAATTGAAATGTACTACCGCTGCTAGTTACTCGCTCAGCGAATTAAGTCAATAGAATGTCTATGTGTCCCAGCGAGACGAGGAGGCAAGTTGGCGAAGAGTGTACAAGCGATGCGATGTGGGCGGATTCCGAGTTGAAAATATTTTAACTTTGATCGAGGCGAGTAAGCGAGTAACATATTGGAATACAGAGTTCGGTACTTCTCGCCTTTGCATTGGTAGTTAAACTAGCGGGAACATTAAGCGAACATTTCCATGAGCATGTGACGACTAGGCGAGTGAGCGAGAAGCTAGCAACTAGCAGTGACATTTGTTATGTTATGTTATAAAACATTGCCAAAAACGTCAAAAAAGGGTCATCAGCACTTCAATGATGGTGGGAATCCATACATTCATGCAATAACCTGATATTGACATGGTTGATTTCAAGTTGACACGGGTACAAAAATGTGAAACGTACAGTGTTACCACAAAAACGGCAAAATTCGCTATTGGCTGGCTGAAAAGTCGCTAGAAGTCACTAAATGATGTTACGTATGATGTCACGTCACAGCGTCACGCATGACACGCAGATCTCTAGAAAACGTGTGAACGCGTGTCCAAACATGCCTACGTTCATAATGCAAATAGGCAGTGCTAGCTACTTTTTGGAGATCAGAGCTAATCTGCAGCCTTCCTTAACCATAGGAATCACTTTTGACGGTGGGGCAGAGTTGTAATTATGTTGAAAAACAATGATTTTGTCACTGAAAAGGCGAGTTTTTAAAAGTCGCCAGATTAACAGAAAAGTCGCTAAAGTCGCCAGATGAGGATTTTAGTTGCCAGGGATAGCCAAAAGTCGCTAAATCTCACGGCCAAGTCACTAAATTGGCCTCATCTATTTATATTTAAATATTATTTATTTATTTACCTATTTATATTTATATATTATTATATTTATATATGATTTATTTATTTACCTATTTATGTTTATATATTATTTATATATTAAATGTGTGTGGCTATATGACACCCCAGATAGATTAGAGGGCAAATACAGTGGTAGCATGTCATTTTTCCGACACCCCTTTGGTCCGATTCGTCAATATTCCGAAAATTTCCCATTAATCCTACAGCCCACTAACTCGAAATAATTAAATTAAACCCTTTGCTCCGACAGCTCAATGTTTCGACCAATGGCTGTTTGGGGTTGGTCATCATCCCAAGTCGTCTGTCCTGCTTTTCCCGGTGTCAAGTAGGCTAGACTTCAGCTGCATGCACTGCGACGAGCACATAGATGCCGTCTAAGTCGGTCTAGCTGTGCCCTTACCAAAACCACCCCTAAACATAACCTGTCAGTAGGCTATTGCAATGTTTCTGAGTTTTAAATTTGTGCCTTGACCAAAACTTTCCCTAAACCTAACCTGTCACAGACAGCAGCATGACCACTGCGTAGGCTTCAGAGATGACGGTGATCTAAAGCAGCTTTTGGTCGGAACATTGGACTGTCGGGACAAAGGGTTTCATTTAATTGGTAAAAAGTTATCTGAGACTAAGTGCTGTAGGATCAATGGGAAATGTTCGGAACATTGACGCATCGGACCAATGGTGCGTCGGAAAAATGAGCGGACCCCAATACAGTGTCTTTACCTACACAAAACATTAAAGACTTAATTAACGTTGTTGGCGGCAGCACTGCATACAAATTGAGGAATACTGTAATATACAGGTGATGTGGTGTAGGGAATGACTGTGTAGGGAGAATAAAGATGGGCTTGTTTCTGGTCATGTGGAGCAGGTTGGCTGAGGAATAGAGGGAGAGGCTATGGGTGCAATGCCATAACAAACTGGCAGCTTGTCAGGCAAACGAAGAACTTTTTTAGCCATGGTATTAACTAAAATTAACTTTATTTTTATTTTTGTAAGAGATGGGGTGTGTGTGGTGGGGAAGAGCTGCAGTGTGTGTGAATATTTGTAATGTGTGTGTTATGTATGTTTTTTTTTTGAGGACTCTCTAGAAAACGAGATTTTTATCTCAAGAGGCTATCCTCTAATAAAGAAATTTGAAATAAACCAATCACGCTTCTGATATCACACGGAGGAAGCCTCTTCGGTGTGTGCGTGTGGCTTTCTATGCTACTACAGGTAGGGGTTTGGGTATTTGTTAGGGGTGTGTGTGTGTGTGTGTGTGTGTTGGGTTTTTTGTGTTG
>NW_026945702.1:0-2500 GCF_034702125.1 Engraulis encrasicolus
ATGTGCTTGACAAATAAAGTTCTATGAAGTATAGAAAGTTCTGAAGTCTGCTTTTAGTCATTCAGCTAAATGCATTGCTGTCTTTGCCTGTCTAGCTCATGCTCTCTCTTTATGTCAGCATCGAGTCTCGGTCTGTTTGTACTAATCGAACTGTCTGTCAATCTGTGTGTGTGTCTGTATCTCTGCCTATATGTTTATCTCTGTGTCTGTGTCTGTCTGTTTGTACTAATCGGCCTGTCTGTTGATCTCTGTGTGTGTTGCAGACCCAGACGGGATGTCCCACTTTGAGCGATCGGACAGGGGGGGCCGGCAGGGCCACTGGAGGCGGAGACAGCACCGACTAAACGGACCGGACCACTTCCACAATGACAACAGGTGAGAGGACCACAAGACAGGTAGAGAGGACAGGTGAGAGGACCATAAGGCAGGTAGAGACGACAGGTGAGAGGGGCCATAAGGCCATAACTCTCTCAGACATCCTCCTCAGAGAACTGGGTTACCCTCTATAACCTATAGCTTGTCTCCATGGCGAACAGTGATGGAAGGAATGCCAATGGGTGTAGCGGTGAGTGTTTCAACGCTCCTCACGTTTAGCAGCAGAGAGAGAGAGAGAGGGGGGTTGGTGGGGGGGGGAAGGGGGGGGAGTTGAGAGGGAGAGAGGAGAGAGAGAGAGGAAAGAGAGAGAGAGGTGGGGGGCGAGAGAAAAAGGGAGAGACAGAGAGAGAGAGAGGTGGGGGGAGAGAGAGAGGAAGAGAGAGAGAGAGAGAGAGAGAGACAGAGAGCGAGAGAGAGAGAGAGAGAGAGAGAGAGAGAGAGAGAGAGAGAGAGAGAGAGAGTACATCACAGTAGCAATAGTAATTGCTGTGTCAACATGCACTCCACTCCACTCCACTGTATGTGATTGACACTCATCATGCCTATGTCAGTTCAGGAGCGTATAGTGTGGAGACTTGTCAATCTTATGGTATGGCGGCTTCAGGCCTGTCAATCTCAGTCTACTGCATCTATTTTCACTCTGCCTCTCTCTAAACTCCCAATTAATCACTCCACATAACTTTCAAAATGGTCACAGGTGAGAGAATTGCATACATTACATCGCACACATTACATTACATCACATTTGGCAGATGCTTTTATCCAAAGCGACTTACAATCGAGGACCTGGTCATTAGGAATGGTACAAATCGCACCGAAAACCGAAACCAAACAATTCACACACCATACCAAACCGTGAAATGCACTCCGTGGCGAACCGCAATTCTTGTACTGCCCAGAAAAATACATAAAACAGAGATTCTGGTAGTATCTTATCAAGTCTCTCTGGATAACACATTAGCATATAAGACCAATCAGAGGATGACACAATTAAAATCACACCATTTTCACATTATAAGCCTTTACAAACCATATGTAGGATTAGTCACTTGAAAGAGGGCATTTGGAACACTCAGACAGCGCAAATCAGCTGACAACAGCTGATTCAACTTTCGCATCATCACTTTATAATTGCAGTTATATAAATATGGTTTAATATTCCCAGTGCACCATCATGAACTGAAAACCATGACCTTGATATGAACCGAACCGTGAATTTTGCGAATCGTTCGACCCCTAATGGTCATAGAATAAAATACTTACAGATAAAGATACAGATACAAAGACGTAACATCACCTAACATCAACCTGACACTCATGACACCCTGACACAACTCTTTATTTGAAGAGCTAAGCACCAACGAAGTCCCGTTTCATACAGCTGAAGTCCTTGAATGACAGAAGGTGTTGGATTAAAATAATTGAAGAAAGCTAACTGGTCAATCTCTGTCTGTACAACATCATGTTACAGATGTAGTCAGTGAGTGTCTTTGATTGATGTTAGTTGCAGAAGAGAGCTATTTTGAGAGAGGTCATTTGAAATATTGAGCTGTATAGAGAAAGGGCATTGAGGGGATGTTGAGGGAAGAATGGATGGTGACGTGATATTTGGATGCCCTCGCAGAAAGGAAACAAGGAGTGTATATGATGCTGCTGCTGTGGTGACGAGAAGGAAGTGTTATCCTGTTAAATCCTGAACTCCCCCGGAGAGAACAGCTGGGGAAACAAGAAACAGGAAACATTGATGAATTACCTACATCACCAGCTAATGTAGTGTTTCTCAACGGGGGCAGCACTGCCCCTCAGGGGCTGTTAGGGAGCCCCCCGTTGAGATGGATACAGTTGAGAGGGGGCGGTACTTAGTTGTCATTGGGGGCATTGCACATTTTTTAATGCTAAGGGGGGTGTTGGTAGGCTTATGATGAAGTCAAGGGGGGCTTTGGGAGGCTTAGGATAAGGTCCAGGGGGCGTTGGGATGCTTATGATGTCAGGGGGTGTTGAGAGGCTTATGATGAATTGAATTGAATTGAAAACTTTATTACAGACTCAAAAAGTTCCATATAAGATACATAAAAAGACATAAAAAACACATACAAAAACAGACAGGTACATCACAAAGCACCAG